>NW_025334099.1:0-81988 GCF_014858855.1 Bufo gargarizans
TACTGTACATTATCCTGCATTACACCCGGTATTATACTATACATTATATCCTATATTACACCCTGTATTATACTGTACATTATATCCTATATTACACCCGGTATTATACTGTACATTATATCCTGTATTACACCCGGTATTATACTGTACATTATATCCTGTATTACACCCGGTATTATACTGTATATTCTATCCTGCATTACACCCGGTATTATACTGTACATTATATCCTATATTACACCCTGTATTATACTGTACATTATATCCTGTATTACACCCGGTATTATACTGTATATTCTATCCTGCATTACACCCGGTATTATACTGTACATTATATCCTGCATTACACCCGTATTATACTGTACATTATATCCTGTATTACACCGTATTCTACGTATATTCTATCCTGCATTACACCCGGTATTATACGTACATTATATCCTGCATTACACCCGGTATTATACTGTACATTATATCCTGTATTACACCCTGTATTATACTGTACATTATATCCTGCATTACACCCGTATTATACTGTACATTATATCCTGCATTACACCCGGTATTATACTGTACATTATATCCTGCATTACACCCGGTATTATACTGTACATTATATCCTGTATTACACCCTGTATTATACTGTACATTATATCCTGCATTCACCCGGTATTATACTGTATATTCTATCCTGCATTACACCCGTATTTTACTGTACATATATCCTGCATTACACCCGTATTATACTGTACATTATATCCTGTATTACACCCTGTATTATACTGTACACTATATCCGATAACACCCGGTATTATACTGTACATTATATCCTATATTACACCCTGTATTATACTGTACATTCTATCCTATATTACACCCTGTATTATACTGTACATTATATCCTGTATTACACCCTATTACTGTACATTATATCCTGTATTACACCCTGTATTATACTGTACATTATATCCTGTATTACACCCTATTATACTGTACATTATATACTGCATTACACCCGGTATTATACTGTACATTATATCCTGTATTACAACACCCTATTATACTGTATATTATCCTGTATTACACCCGGTATTATACTGTACATTATATCCTGCATTACACCCGGTATTATACTGTACATTATCCTGCATTACACCCGGTATTATACTGTATTCTATCCTGCATTACACCCGGTATTATACTGTACATTATATCCTGTATTACACCCGGTATTATACTGTACATTATATCCTGTATTACACCCGGTATTATACTGTACATTATATCCTGCATTACACCCGGTATTATACTGTACATTATCCTGCATTACACCCGGTATTATACTGTACATTAATCCTATTACACCCGGTATTATTGTACATTATATCCTGTATTACACCCGGTATTATACTGTACATTATATCCTGCATTACACCCGGTATTATACTGTACATTATCCTGTATTACACCCGGTATTATACTGTACATTATCCTGTATTACACCCTGTATTATACTGTATATTCTATCCTGCATTACACCCGGTATTATACTGTACATTATATCCTGCATTACACCCGGTATTATACTGTACATTATATCCTGCATTACACCCGGTATTATACTGTACATTATATCCTGTATTACACCCGGTATTATACTGTACATTATATCCTGCATTACACCCGGTATTATACTGTACATTATATCCTATATTACACCCTGTATTATACTGTATATTCTATCCTGCATTACACCCGGTATTATACTGTACATTATATCCTGCATTACACCCTGTATTATACTGTACATTATATCCTGCATTACACCCGGTATTATACTGTACATTATATCCTGTATTACACCCGGTATTATACTGTACATTATATCCTGTATTACACCCGGTATTATACTGTACATTATATCCTGCATTACACCCGGTATTATACTGTACATTATATCCTGTATTACACACGGTATTATACTGTACATTATATCCTGCATTACACCCGGTATTATACTGTACATTATAGCCTGCATTACACCCGTATTATACTGTACATTATATCCTGTATTACACCCTATATCTGTACATTATCCTGCATTACACCCGGTATTATACTGTACATTATATCCTGTATTACACCCGGTATTATACTGTACATTATATCCTGTATTACACCCGGTATTATACTGTACATTATATCCTGCATTACACCCGGTATTATACTATACATTATATCCTATATTACACCCTGTATTATACTGTACATTATATCCTATATTACACCCGGTATTATCCTGTACATTATATCCTGTATTACACCCGGTATTATACTGTACATATATCCTGTATTACACCCGGTATTATACTGTATATTCTATCCTGCATTACACCCGGTATTATACTGTACATTATATCCTATATTACACCCTGTATTATACTGTACATTATATCCTGTATTACACCCGGTATTATACTGTATATTCTATCCTGCATTACACCCGGTATTATACTGTACATTATATCCTGCATTACACCCGATATTATACTGTACATTATATCCTGTATTACACCCGGTATTATACTGTATATTCTATCCTGCATTACACCCGGTATTATACTGTACATTATATCCTGCATTACACCCGGTATTATACTGTACATTATATCCTGTATTACACCCTGTATTATACTGTACATTATATCCTGCATTACACCCGGTATTATACTGTACATTATATCCTGCATTACACCCGGTATTATACTGTACATTATATCCTGCATTACACCCGGTATTATACTGTACATTATATCCTGTATTACACCCTGTATTATACTGTACATTATATCCTGCATTACACCCGGTATTATACTGTATATTCTATCCTGCATTACACCCGGTATTTTACTGTACATTATATCCTGCATTACACCCGGTATTATACTGTACATTATATCCTGTATTACACCCTGTATTATACTGTACACTATATCCGATATTACACCCGGTATTATACTGTACATTATATCCTATATTACACCCTGTATTATACTGTACATTATATCCTATATTACACCCTGTATTATACTGTACATTATATCCTGTATTACACCCGGTATTATACTGTACATTATATCCTGTATTACACCCTGTATTATACTGTACATTATATCCTGTATTACACCCGGTATTATACTGTACATTATATACTGCATTACACCCGGTATTATACTGTACATTATATCCTGTATTACACCCGGTATTATACTGTATATTATATCCTGTATTACACCCGGTATTATACTGTACATTATATCCTGCATTACACCCGGTATTATACTGTACATTATATCCTGCATTACACCCGGTATTATACTGTATATTCTATCCTGCATTACACCCGGTATTATACTGTACATTATATCCTGCATTACACCCGGTATTATACTGTACATTATATCCTGTATTACACCCGGTATTATACTGTACATTATATCCTGCATTACACCCGGTATTATACTGTACATTATATCCTGCATTACACCCTGTATTATACTGTACATTATATCCTGTATTACACCCGGTATTATATTGTACATTATATCCTGTATTACACCCGGTATTATACTGTACATTATATCCTGCATTACACCCGGTATTATACTGTACATTATATCCTGTATTACACCCGGTATTATACTGTACATTATATCCTGTATTACACCCTGTATTATACTGTATATTCTATCCTGCATTACACCCGGTATTATACTGTACATTATATCCTGCATTACACCCTGTATTATACTGTACATTATATCCTGCATTACACCCGGTATTATACTGTACATTATATCCTGTATTACACCCGGTATTATACTGTACATTATATCCTGCATTACACCCGGTATTATACTGTACATTATATCCTATATTACACCCTGTATTATACTGTATATTCTATCCTGCATTACACCCGGTATTATACTGTACATTATATCCTGTATTACACCCTGTATTATACTGTACATTATATCCTGCATTACACCCGGTATTATACTGTACATTATATCCTGTATTACACCCGTATTATACTGTACATTAGATCCTGTATTACACCCGGTATTATACTGTACATTATATCCTGCATTACACCCGGTAGTATACCTGTACATTATATCCTGTATTACACACGGTATGATACTGTACATTATATCCTGCATTACACCCGGTATTATACTGTACATTATAGCCTGCATTACACCCGGTATTATACTGTACATTATATCCTGTATTACACCCGGTAATTATACTGTACATTATATCCTGCATTACACACGGTATTATACTGTACATTATATCCTGTATTACACCCGGTATTAACTGTAGCATTATATCCTGCATTACACCCGGTATTATACTAGACATTATATCCTATATTACACCCTGTATTATACTGTACATTATATCCTATATTACACCCGTTTATACTGTAGCATTAAGCCTGTATTACACCCGGTATTATACTTGTACATTATTATCCTGTATTACACCCGGTATTATACTGTATATTCTATCCTGCATTACACCCGGTATTATACTGTACATTATATCCTATATTACCCCCCCACCATGTATTTTATACTGTACATTAATATCCCTGTATACACCCGGTATTATACTGTATATTCCTATCCTGCATTACCCCGGTATTATACTGTACATTATATCCTGCATTACACCCGATATTATACTGTACATATATCCTGTAATTCCACCGGTATATACTGTATATTCTAATCCTGCATTACACCCGGTATTATACTGGACATTATATCCTGCAGTACACCCGGGGGTATTATACTGTTACATTATATCCTGTATACACCCTGTATTAGACTGTACATTAGTATCCCTGCATTACACCGGGGATTATACTGTACATTTATCCTGCATTACACCCGGTAGTATACTGACATTATATCCTGCATTACACCCGGTATTATTAACTGTACATTATAATCCTGTATTACACACTGTATTATACTGTAAATATATCCTGCATTACACCCGGTATTATACTGTATATTCTATCCTGCATTACACCCGGTATTTTACTGTACATTATATCCTGCATTACACCCGGTATTATACTGTACATTATATCCTGTATTACACCCTGTATTATACTGTACACTATATCCGATATTACACCCGGTATTATACTGTACATTATATCCTATATTACACCCTGTATTATACTGTACATTATATCCTATATACACCCGGTATTATACTGTACATTATATCCTGTATTACACCCGGTATTATACTGTACATTATATCCTGTATTACACCCGGTATTATACTGTACATTATATACTGCATTACACCCGGTATTATACTGTACATTATATCCTGTATTACACCCGTTGTGCTGTTTGCTGCTGTGTCCGCCATGGCGCTCTCCGGTAGCCCTCCTATTCCTATCAGCCCCATGATGTCCTGCAGTTTGCGATTCTATCCCCCCTCGTGCTGGGGGGACAGAAGTCTACAGCAGAAGAGACTCACCGAGCCGACGTCCTGATCTGATCCTACTGCACCTCTCCGCTATTCCTGCTCAAGTGTGTGGGATATAAATGGAGACAGGAAATCTCCCTTCCCATCCCGTCCCATTCCTGTCACCTCTTTCCCCTCCCAATGGACAGGAAACCTTGGCCAGTCTCAAGGAAATGCCAAGGTCTCTTGACCTGGTGGCCGCCATCTTTAAATACATTGCTGAGGAAATGATGGGACTGTGGCGGCACGATAAACACATTGGGAAAGGAAAGCGCAGAAAGTGGTTGTTTTCCGTCTCTGTCCAGACTTTGTTTGTAGAGGGATAAAGCTGACATGTCGACTGCGCGTGTGTTGTATGTAACAGCTGGGGTGGCTCCATGATGCCCTGCGGCATAGGCATGATGGGCATACGGAGACTGCGAGCCCGAGGGGAAGAATGAGGCGGAGTGTCGGGGTGGTGTCCGTCCGCCAGAGGGGATGAAGCTTAAACGGATTTCTGAACTGATGACTTCTCCTCAGGACAGAGTAGATAGTAAAAAGGGTGACAGCAGCATGTCCGGTGTGACTATTGGAAGAGTGCTCACACAAGCAGGGACGACGTTTCGGCTACGCAGTGCCCTTTATCTCGACGTCGCACCCGCTTGTGTGTGCACTCTTCCAATAGTCACACCGGACACGCTGCTGTGACCCCTGTTCCTTGGACTGCTGTGGATCTGCTGCATTCCGGGCTTGGTCCAGAGGTCCACCTGTATTTCGCTTCTCCTCAGGTCATCTGGGTCTGGTTAGTGGGGGTCCGACACCTTTCAGTAGCGCCGCAGCCTTCTCTCAGCTTATCCTAGGCCATGTGACATCACGTTCATCGGCGCAGCTCAGTCCTATAGAGGTGAAACATGGCCACAAGACTGCTGGTATTCAGGAGCAGGCCCCCCTCCCACCACCTGACCACAACAAAGGACACGGACACCGTTTAGGACTTCAACTTGCTTTTACTGGGTGATAATCGGCCCCAACCATTCTTCCGGTGCGGTGTGCCAACCCCTGTCCCCAGGGGGCACGTGCGCCAAGTCATTTATCTCCAGCTCCTTCTGTTTAACTTGCCGCCAGCTGTGACTTCCAATTCCAGTCCATAACCAGGAACCTCCAAACATGACCATATAATTATAATAACCGCAAAACGGGAGGGAGGCGGCACCAGCTTGGCCTCTCCGTAAAAGAGGAAGGGGCAGGGACATGGAGGGAGCATTTAACCCTTCCCCATGCCACCTCCCCTTCCGTTCCCTAGCTCCACCACTCTCGTCTTAACCCTTTCACTCCCTCTCCGGCATCCCATCCCTTTTCTCCAATTACCGCCCCAAGGGCGTACATTAATATGAGGGGGCCATACCTCTTAACCATCCGGGAAGGGGTAGGGGGACCACCAGTGCCTCATCACCCTCCCTAAACCGTTGGGTGCTGTCCATACTATCTACGGCACTGTGCTTGGCGAGGACGGAGGAGGCAGCGGCGCTGAGCGGGGGTCCCAGGGTCCTCTGCATCTTGGAAAACCCCTTTAATACTTTGCCTCACAGTTACTACGTAGACGGACAGACAATACAGGGAGGCGACCGCTGAGAGTTTTTTTTTTTCTTTTTTTACTTTTGCTTTATTTTTATAAAAATTTCTTTTTTTTTTACTTTTTTAAAACCTTATTTCTGTCCTACTCTGGGACTTCAACTTTTGGGGGTCTGATCCCCTCTGCAATGCATTACAATACATCTGTATTGTCAAGTTTTGCATGTTAGTGGATTACACAGAGTAATACACTAACAGGTTGCCTAGGAGACGGGCCTGGGGCTGGACAGGTTGCCTAGGAGACCGGGCCTAGGGCTGGACAGGTTGCCTAGCAGAACGGGCCTGGGGCTGGACAGGTTGCCTAGGAGACCGGGCCTGGGGCTGGACAGGTTGCCTAGGAGATGGGCCTGGGGCTGGACAGGTTGCCTAGAAGACCGGGCCTAGGGCTGGACAGGTTGCCTAGGAGACCGGGCCTAGGGCTGGACAGGTTGCCTAGGAGACCGGGCCTGGGGCTGGACAGGTTGCCTAGCAGAACGGGCCTGGGGCTGGACAGGTTGCCTAGGAGACCGGGCCTGGGGCTGGACAGGTTGCCTAGGAGACCGGGCCTGGGGCTGGACAGGTTGCCTAGGAGACCGGGCCTGGGGCTGGACAGGTTGCCTAGGAGACCGGGCCTGGGGCTGCACAGGTTGCCTAGGAGATGGGCCTGTCAGTGAATAGACAGCTGTATGCTTAAAAAGATGGCCGCCTAAAAACTGACTGGATTTATTATTTCTGCACCATCTCTGTGTTGTAATTGGCGGGAAAAATTGGCGCCTTCTGCTAAAGTGCGGGAAAGACTGTATGTCCGCGCCACCGTCCTGTCTACACATTTGCATGTCTGCGATAATGGACTCGGCCTCCCCTATGCTGGGGTACCCGGGGGGCGGCCTCCCAGAGGAGTGGGAGGTCTTGACTGAGTTAATGTGTGCCGCCCTGCCGCTCTCCGGAGAGGGATCGGGCGTGCTGCAGAGAGAGGAGCGCTGGAATGCAATGGAATGCAGTGAGTATTACTCATACAGCTTCCGGCCTGTGAGATCCAGGGGGCTGCATCTGACAGGCTCGTCACCGGAAGGCAGCGCGCTGCTTCAGGAAGGCAGGAAGTCACTGTTAAAGGGGCAGGCACTGTGAAGGTCTCTGTTAAAGAGGCGGGCAATGTGGAAGTCACAGTTAAAGGGGCGGACACTGTGAAGGTCACTGTTAAAGGGGCAGCTTTTTTGAAGGTCACTGTTATAGGGGTGCTCAATGCTAAAGGAGCGGTCACTGTTAAAGGGGCGGGCATTGTGAAGGTTATTGTTAAAGGGCCGGGCACTGTGGAGGTCATTGTTAAAGGGGCGTGTACTGTGGAGGTCATTGTTAAAGGGGTGTGTACTGTAGAGGTCACTGTTATGGGGGGACTGTCGATATCTTTTACGACACATGGAAACATAAAATGAAATAGATGGAATATCCCCGAGTGAAGCCGGGTCCTTCTGCTAGTCTCTTATATGTATAACCACGGGCGAATCTAAATTCCACTCAGTCACGAGGGGAATAAAGAAAACAGGAGGGATGGGGGCGCACAAGAGGGTAGTACGTCCAATACAAAATGAATTGATTGAAAGATAAAGGTCCTCACCTTGTAGGGTTGTGCTAGAAACAGACACAACTTATTGTAGACTTATAAACATAGACCCTAAGATCCAGGAATGTGGCCGCAGAAGGATTTCTTTAGGATCGGATGCCCAATTCCCCAAAGGGTGCTTGTAGGAAAGGAAGTTCTGGTCAGGCGCCAAATCTCTGCTTTCGGCAGGTCTCTGTAGCTGAATCTTCTTTATTTCATAAATAACATATGTACAGAGAACAACGCATTTCGGGGCTCAAAGCGTCCCCTTCATCTGGTTCATAGGTGATTATAGGTGATTATAGGTGATTATAGGTGATTACCCATGAACCTGATGAAGGGGACGCTTTGAGCCCCGAAATGCGTTGTTCTCTGTACATATGTTATTTATGAAATAAAGAAGATTCAGCTACAGAGACCTGCCGAAAGCAGAGATTTGGCGCCTGACCAGAACTTCCTTTCCTACTGTCTGTCTAGACAACTGATCGCAGGTTTTAGCAGTTCACAGGTCCTTAAGTATTCAGTCATATGACGTGTGGAAGTCACTGTTAAAGGGGCGGGCACTGTGGAGGTCACTGTAAAAGGTGCAGGCACTGTGGATGTCACTATTAAAGGGGAGGCCACTATGAAGGTTACTGTTATAGGGGTGGTCAATGCTAAAGGGCGGGCACTGTGGAGGTCAATGTTAAAGGGTCGGGTACTGTAGAGGTCACTGTGGAGGTCACTGTTATGGGGGAAACTGTCGATATGTTTTTACGACACACGGAATCATAAAATGAAATAGATGAAATATCCCCGAGTGAAGCCGCGTCCTTCTGCTAGTTGAATATAAATAGTAGGACAATTAGAAAATTGTTATGCATCCCTCCTAAGCAGTGAGAGAAGAGTTAGCTGGCACCCAAAAAATAATTTACTCTTTTTGTCACCCTAATGATAATGATCTAGGTGTGCAGGTCCCCAAGCCATCCAACTCAAGTCAAGCAACTTTGAGGCCTATGGCTCTCCGTCTTGGCTGCCTTTGTAAGGTACGCTGACTGTATATGTCTCAGATTGTTGGCATATAGCCTTTGGGTGATGGTCTGTTATATGTTTTCTACTGTATGTTATAGTTAATTCGCAAATTTATTGTGAATATTCAATTAAAAATGTGTGAAATATAGCAAACTTGAATATTGCCTATGCTGCTCATCTCTAGCAATACTCACTCCAATCAAGAATCTGTCTCGCTTGCCAATCAATGATAGGATTATGTTTGCATTAAAGGGTTGTTGGGTTCCGAGCTGAACCCGTCATACCCATATTTTCACCCAGGCAGCCTCCCTGATGTTGCCAGCCAGCCCTTGCCTTTGCCCTGTGCTGGATCGTGCAGGGCAAGGGCTCTTTTATTTACAATAAACACACTGCCGGGCGGAGGCTTCTGCCCAGCAGTCTGTTCCGTGACGTCACCGGCTCTGATGGGCGGCATTTAGCGCTGCCCTAGCCGTTTTACAGGCTAGGGGCACCGCTAAAGCCCGCCCATCAGTGCCGGTGACGACACTGGGTTCACTGCTGGGCGGAAGCCTCCGCCTGGCAGCCCCACGGAGAGCCCGGTTCATCACCGGAACTCCAGAAAATGCATTTGCTCTATGTGATTTAGTGCAGGGCAAAGGAGAGCATCGGAGCATGAACTGGTCCGATGCTCAAGTCAGGAGGCTGCCTGGGTGAAAGTGGGCATATGTCCGGGTTCAGCTCTGACAACCCCTTTAACCATGGTAAACCTAGCACCGAGGGAGCAGGCAGACCCTCCAGCACAAAACACGAAATGGGTTCTTGATAAAAATCACCCACTTTTAAATGGTGACAAAGTGCGGAATCAACTGCAAATGCTGAAATATTTTTGTCTAATGCACTTGTTGTCAACCCATGCGTACGGACGAACTGACCATCAACTAGGTTAACCCCTGCCCCACTGTCAATAAACACTTCAATTCCCACCGTTTTGGAATCTAGCGCCACCTCGGCAGACAGGAGAAATCAGGTGCTACCCTTAAATGACAAAGTAAATTCTCAAATCCCCCACCCACCCACCCACCAAGAGCGAGATGAGGATTAAACATTTTTCTTTTGTTTTCACCTTGACGCTGAACATAAGGACATACGTTAACAAAATGTCCTCTTTTTTCCACAAGTCCCTTCTTAAGCCCAAAGTTCTTATCACCAGGTGCAGGTGTAGCTCCCCCCAACTGCATTGGTTCGTCACCAGACATGAACTCAAGTGTCTCTCCACCCGAAGTGTCGGAGGAGGTCGCCACATTATATGAGAGTACGTCCTGAGAGTGAGGAACCTTAGAGGGTTCCCTCAGGCGTCTATCAATACGTACAGCAAGGGACATGGCCGCCTACAATGACTCAGGATATTTGTGAAACACCAACGTGTCCTTTAGGCTCTCGTTAACCCTTGACAGAAATGACTACGGAGAGCTGGATCATTTCACTCCGTATCCGTAGCCCATCTCCTAAATTCAGAGCAATAGGTCTCCGCAGAACGCTCTCCCTGCCATAAGCCACACAACTTAGTCTCGGCCAGGGAAATCCGAAAAAATCATCTACCGACCGGAGGAACTGAGATCCGGTCAGCAACGAAAAGGCCCAAGATTGAGCATCACCTTAAGTAACAAAATAATTATACCCACTCTTTGACTCTCGTCCCCAGAAGAGTTTGGACGTAGTCTGAAAAATAATTTGCACGACTCACTGAACCGAATAAAATTGTCACTTCCCCCGGAAAATCTATCTGGGAGAGCGACCTTAGGTTCAGGACAAGCCCGATTCCCACTGCCGGAATCAGCCGCCTGTGGTCTCTGGATCTGTGAGACGGTCGTGCGGAGGTTAGCTACCTCCAAAGACAGCCCCTGCAATTGTTCGACCAGTGCAGAAATCGTATCTGTAACGGACCGTTTAAGCAGACAAGGGGTTAAAATCCGTTTTGGCGATATGCCCCTTTCCGAGAGACAGGCACAGCTACTGCAGAACACCAACCTCCCGAACTGGATACAAAATAGCACTCCAAACTGGAACCTCACAAATAGCTGCCGGCAGACGAACAGGAAAAGCGTATCAGTCAGCTTACACTCCTGGCAATCAGTCTCTAACAGCATACAGGGAATCCCCCCAATAACGAGACAAGGCTCCGTCTTGAGGGTCAGCAGTGATCTGACTGTACTTCAAGTACAGCCTCTTTTATTGATAAAAACCAAACATAGTACTGCCCACAGGGTTTTGAAATCCAACCAATCAGTAATTCACAACACACACAATGTAAATACAGCAACCAATCGTTCCCGCCCCCTAGAGGACCAGAAGGGAGACTGCGACACAGGACAGATACAACATATCCCCACAATGCATCATGGTTTCCTCCTCTCTGCCCCAGAGACAACCGAGGGCAATCCAATTATCTCTCAGGACAAAGGGAAGTCGCCAATACACATGTGGAGACAACAGGACAGAAATCACCATTTAAACACACAATGGGACAATAGAACCACACCCAGCATATTCCTCCCAAGCTGACAAGTTACACTTATTATAAGTTGTTACAACTTTGTGAGGTTACATTGTCCATACATATAACTTACATCAATTTAAACAGTATAACTTGGGGGACAAACCTATCCAAAATTCCCTGGAATAGGTTCAGGGGTTTAAAAGTTAGTATGGGCCATAATCCCAGGGCAGGAGGCTTTTAAACAGCCCCCTCCAAAACACCGTGGCGAGGTTGGCTTCGCCACAGTATCCATCGCTGCACTGACACAAACAAAATGGCGTTTTTTTGGCGGTTGATAATGTCACAATGTAGGGGGAGAACACCAGAATGACAACAAGTTAAATGACCCGAAACTAGGCCTCACGGCTAGGGAAAGGAAAAAGGTCACCACCTAGGAAACCCTAAACCTAGCCCTGACTCCTGTCAGTATGAATAGACCTTGAAGGTGGGAATATTCATACACCGGAAACCTAGGCCCTAGTAACCCTGAAAATCCCTAGGAGTAGTGACAGGGTCTGAGACTACTGGTTCCTTCCCAGATAAACGAACCAGCGTCCCCCTGAGGAGCAAAAGGGGACAACAAAATACAAAAGAGAAGTACACTTATTTTCAATAGAAAATGGATGAGCAGGAACTCAGATGAGGACAACACACCAGCTCTTCCATCACCAGGCAGATAATATCAACCGCATGGTATGAAGTGTGAGTCCAGACTAAATAGAGGAGCAGTAATGACCACAAGCTACACCTGAGACAAGAGGTGTGGTCACTACCAACAACAAGTGAAAACAGGTAGTCAGATGACCTAACGTGCAGCCAGTCTCTCAGATCTTCTAACCTCTGTCACAGGGGGGACCGTGACAACTATCTTTACAGGCCTCTGGTCCACCAAACCTCACTATACACAGGTCAATATCTACTCTTGGGGATGCACTCCACTCACACCACTTAAGCCAGGGTTTCTCAACTCCGGTCCTTGGGACCCACCTACCCGTCATGTGCTCAGGATTTCCTTACTATTGAGCAGGTGATATAATTAGTGTCCATGCATCAGGACTTACCACAGGTATTCATTCTGGGGGATATTCTCAAATCCTGACCGGTAGGTGGGTCCCGAGGACTAGAGTTGAAGAACCCTAACTTAAGCAGATCCCTCAAGCACCATATATGGTTTCAGCCACACATAGCTTCTCCTGGTCTCTGCAACAATAGAGCCATCTAGTGGTAACAGCTAACATTACATATATAAACTCATTTGTAGGATTTCATCCAAATGGTAATAAGGGGGAAACAGTGGACAGAGTCAAATCCGTCATTATATCAGTAGGTGCTAAGGTTTACCCTAGTTACAGAAAGTGTATAGGGTACCCAAATGAGGGCAATGCAGACGTTATGATGCTGATACACAACAGAACAAAATGGAACCATTATTTATGCCCATAGAAATGTATTAGGATGGCGCAAAACGGAATGCCTGGAATCCATTATATTCTGTTATCATCTTGTTATAACGGAACAGAAGAATGGAATTACAGACGCATGGCAAATCCACGCTAACTAGTATTCATGTCCTTAGAAAAAGGCCACAGAAACACGTACAGCGGTAGTACTGCAAACTGACCACAAGACGGCACTATAGCACAAGACAAAAGCAGGGAGTAGCAGCATTGACAGAGAAGGACTGACCAACCTCATCCAGGGACCGCCAGCCGCCGGAAGAGAATGCCCAGAGGAGAAGACACCTCCTGGAGCAAAGGGGAGCCATCTTACCAAAAATCCCCAGCAGTCTGGACTAGCCAAGGGAAGGAGGCAACTGACAGCAATACAAAAACTGCTGCAAATAAACCGCTAATAAGTGGTAATACATGAAAAAAACTGACTGTGGGAATACGCTGACCAGCATCAAGACACTTCAAAAGATACTAGTATAATGCTAGCAGCTTGGAAGACAAACCCCCTGAACAGTATGGGAGAAAAAGGAAAGTAGCCAATCCCTAAAGCAGAGGTACTTGGACTCCTCCTGTGGGTCCCCTATACACCTGGACTCCTCCTGTGAGTCCCCTATACACCTGGACTCCTCCTGTGAGTCCCCTATACACCTGGACTCCTCCTGTGGGTCCCCTATACACCTGGACTCCTCCTGTGGGTCCCCTATACGCCTGGACTCCTCCTGTGGGTCCCCTATACACCTGGACTCCTCCTGTGGGTCCCATATACACCTGGACTCCTCCTGAGGGTCCCCTATACACCTGGACTCCTCCTGAGGGTCCCCTATACACCTGGACTCCTCCTGTGGGTCCCATATACACCTGGACTCCTCCTGTGGGTCCCCTATGCACCTGGACTCCTCCTGAGGGTCCCCTATGCACCTGGACTCCTCCTGTGGGTCCTCTATACGCCTGGACTCCTCCTGTGGGTCCCCTATACACCTGGACTCCTCCTGTGGGTCCCCTATACGCCTGGACTCCTCCTGAGGGTCCTCTATACACCTGGACTACTCCTGAGGGTCCCCTATGCACCTGGACTACTCCTGAGGGTCCCCTATACACCTGGACTCCTCCTGAGGGTCCCCTATACACCTGGACTCCTCCTGTGGGTCCCCTATACACCTGGACTCCTCCTGTGGGTCCTCTATACGCCTGGACTCCTCCTGTGGGTCCCCTATACGCCTGGACTCCTCCTGTGGGTCCTCTATACACCTGGACTCCTCCTGAGGGTCCCCTATACACCTGGACTCCTCCTGTGGGTCCCCTATACACCTGGACTCCTCCTGTGGGTCCCCTATACACCTGGACTCCTCCTGAGGGTCCTCTATACACCTGGACTACTCCTGAGGGTCCCCTATGCACCTGGACTCCTCCTGTGGGTCCCCTATACACCTGGACTCCTCCTGAGGGTCCCCTATGCACCTGGACTCCTCCTGAGGGTCCTCTATATGCCTGGATCCTCCTGTGGGTCCCCTATACACCTGGACTCCTCCTGTGGGTCCCCTATACACCTGGACTCCTCCTGAGGGTCCCCTATGCACCTGGACTCCTCCTGAGGGTCCCCTATACACCTGGACTCCTCCTGAGGGTCCCCTATGCACCTGGACTCCTGTGGGTCCCCTATACACCTGGACTCCTCCTGAGGGTCCCCTATGCACCTGGACTCCTCCTGTGGGTCCCCTATACACCTGGACTCCTCTTGAGGGTCCCCTATGCACCTGGACTCCTCCTGTGGGTCCCCTATACACCTGGACTCCTCCTGAGGGTCCCCTATGCACCTGGACTCCTCCTGTGGGTCCCCTATACACCTGGACTCCTCCTGAGGGTCCCTATACACCTGGACTCCTCCTGAGGGTCCCCTATGCACCTGGACTCCTCCTGAGGGTCCCCTATGCACCTGGACTCCTCCTGAGGGTCCCCTATACACCTGGACTCCTCCTGAGGGTCCCCTATACACCTGGACTCCTCCTGTGGGTCCCCTATGCACCTGGACTCCTCCTGAGGGTCCCCTATACACCTGGACTCCTCCTGAGGGTCCCCTATGCACCTGGACTCCTCCTGAGGGTCCCCTATGCAGCGTCCCACTTATATGTGTAAAAGTGGCCCCTTAAATTTCTGTATAATTATTTGTATTTAATGTATATCCAAATTTCAGGCTGGCATTGTCATTACACCTATTCGCCCCTAGGTGATCACTCATGCAGTGGTAACATCCTAGTGCACCCAGTAGCCTGTGTCACATGACCTGTTCTAGGCGGGGCTTGCAGCCTATCATCCCTCCCACTACACGAGTGATGTCACTATTGGCTGTGAGTTGGATCTCAGACCGTGTTCACACGCCGTAGGTAGTCTAGTGGTAGGACCCATTTTGGTTAGTTTTTCATGCATGAAGATTCTGTTTTTGGTCAGAGTGCTTTTTCCTCTCCGTGTGTCATCTGTGTCTCACGGACATTGCTAGACTGAAAATTAATTTCCAGAGTATATTCTAGCAACAATCCGTGAAAACTGCGACTAAAACAAATAGCATTTGTGTTGGGTCCATGGATTTATAACGTGTGTGAAGGATTAGAAATCATGGACAACAAAAAGTATAATAGATATGAGACCCAAGGAATGGGGGCACCAAGGTTGACTGCGACAATGTATGACCTCCATTTTACTTTACTGGCCTTGTGTATTCTACAGACTTTCAGGGGGGAAGGGGCTGTACACGTTTGGGTGTGTTACTGGGGGCTTCACTAAATAAACATTGGAAAGACAGGACCCTATGGAAGGCGGAGAAGAGGGGGAAGCCATGGACTCTTCACCTTTTGACCTATGAATGTTCTATAAGATGCTGGACTGGTCAGCAGAGTGGAGGTCGGGGGCTGGTAATTATTCACGCCCCTTGCCTGCCCAAGGCTGATCACCCAGGGGAAATTATGATAAGAGCGGAGAGGAGGTTGAGGGTTGTTGTAGTGTACAGGGAGCTTTGGATGGACCAGGACCTGGTGCCACAAGAAGACAGTAGAGACTGGGGATTGTCTGCCATCCACAATTGGCCGAGGGGAGCCGTCCTTCAAGTACGCAGTACCCAGAATGGTTGAGGTGGAGCCCCTCGATGTATTCATTGTTGTTTTGGAGTAAGCCGTGTGAGTTGTGCTCGTCTGTGTTCTGTGGAGTGATTACCCTGTTCCACAATAAAGTCCTCTAAGTCCGTGTCCACTTCTCCATCCCTGTGTCCTCTGTAATACTCACTCAAATAGGGAAAGTCTAGATCTATAGGACATCGAGAGGAAGAGAGACCTGGTGTATGGTGAAAACACAGAAGGAGAGGCCATATGTCTGAGACTCACAGGAGGAGAGTTCAAGTGTACGAGAGACTCATAGGAGGAGAGTCCATGTGTCCGAGAGACTCATACGGGAAGCGTCCATGTGTCCGAGACTCAAAGGAGGAGAGTACATGTGTACGAGAGACTCACAGGAGGAGAGTCCATGTGTATGAGAGACTCAAAGGAGGAGAGTCCATGTGTATGAGAGACTTAAAGGAGGAAAGTCCATGTGTATGAGAGACTCAAAGGAGGAGAGTCCATGTGTATGAGAGACTCAAAGGAGGAGAGTCCATGTGTATGAGAGACTCAAAGGAGGAGAGTCCATGTGTCCGAGAGACTCACAGGAGGAGAGCCCATGTATCCGAGAGACTCATACGGGAAAAGTCCATGTGTATGAGAGACTCAAAGGAGGAGAGTCCATGTGTATGAGAGACTCAAAGGAGGAGAGCCCATGTGTCCGAGAGACTCATACGGGAAAAGTCCATGTGTCCGAGACTCAAAGGAGGAGAGTACATGTGTACGAGAGACTCAAAGGAGGAGAGACCATGTGTATGAGAGAATCACAGGAGGAGAGTCCATGTGTATGAGAGACTCATAGGAGGAGAGTCCATGTGTATGAGAGACTCAAAGGAGGAGAGACCATGTGTATGAGAGAATCACAGGAGGAGAGTCCATGTGTATGAGAGACTCACAGGAGGAGAGTCCATGTGTATGAGAGACTCACAGGAGGAGAGTCCATGTGTATGAGAGACTCATAGGAGGAGAGTCCATGTGTATGAGAGACTCACAGGAGGAGAGTCCATGTGTATGAGAGAATCATAGGAGGAGAGTCCATGTGTATGAGAGACTCACAGGAGGAGAGTCCATGTGTATGAGAGACTCATAGGAGGAGAGCCCATGTGTCCAAGACTCATACGGGAAAAGTCCATGTGTCCGAGACTCAAAGGAGGAGAGTACATGTGTACGAGAGACTCAAAGGAGGAGAGTCCATGTGTATGAGAGACTCACAGGAGGAGAGTCCATGTGTATGAGAGACTCCTAGGAGGAGAGCCCCTGTGTTTCCAAGACTCATACGGGAAAAGTCCATGTGTCCGAGACTCAAAGGAGGAGAGTACATGTGTACGAGAGACTCACAGGAGGAAAGCCCATGTGTCCGAGAGACTCATACGGGGAGAGTCCATGTGTATGAGAGACTCAAAGGAGGAGAGTCCATGTGTATGAGAGACTCAAAGGAGGAGAGTCCATGTGTATGAGAGACTCAAAGGAGGAGAGTCCATGTGTATGAGAGACTCACAGGAGGAGAGTCCATGTGTATGAGAGACTCATAGGAGGAGAGTCCATGTGTCCGAGACTCATAGGAGGAGAGTACATGTGTACGAGAGACTCACAGGAGGAGAGCCCATGTGTCCGAGAGACTCATACGGGGAGAGTCCATGTGTATGAGAGACTCAAAGGAGGAGAGTCCATGTGTATGAGAGACTCACAGGAGGAGAGTCCATGTGTCCGAGAGACTCACAGGAGGAGAGTCCATGTGTATGAGAGACTCACAGGAGGAGAGTCCATGTGTATGAGAGACTCATAGGAAGAGAGCCCATGTGTCCAAGACTCATACGGGAAGGGTCCATGTGTCCGAGACTCAAAGGAGGAGAGACCATGTGTATGAGAGAATCACAGGAGGAGAGCCCATGTGTATGAGAGACTCATACGGGGAGAGTCCATGTGTATGAGAGACTCAAAGGAGGAGAGTCCATGTGTATGAGAGACTCATACGGGGAGAGCCCATGTGTATGAGAGAATCATAGGAGGAGAGTCCATGTGTATGAGAGACTCATAGGAGGAGAGCCCATGTGTCCGAGAGACTCATACGGGAAAAGTCCATGTGTCCGAGACTCAAAGGAGGAGAGCCCATGTGTATGAGAGACTCATACGGGAAGAGTCCATGTGTCCGAGACTCAAAGGAGGAGAGTACATGTGTATGAGAGAATCATAGGAGGAGAGTCCAGATGTCTGAGACTCACAGGAGGAGAGTTCAAGTGTACGAGAGACTCATAGGAGGAGAGTCCATGTGTCCGAGAGACTCATACGGGAAAAGTCCATGTGTCCGAGACTCAAAGGTGGAGAGTACATGTGTACGAGAGACTCACAGGAGGAGAGTCCATGTGGATGAGAGACTCATAGGAGGAGAGTCCATGTGTACGAGAGACTCATAGGAGGAGAGTCCATGTGTATGAGAGACTCATACAGGAAGAGTCCATGTGTCCGAGACTCAAAGGAGGAGAGTCCATATGTCTGAGACTCACAGGAGGAGAGTCCATGTGTATGAGAGACTCATAGGAGGAGAGTCCATGTGTACGAGAGACTCAAAGGAGGAGAGTCCATGTGTATGAGAGACTCAAAGGAGGAGAGTCCATGTGTATGAGAGACTCAAAGGAGGAGAGTCCATGTGTATGAGAGACTCACAGGAGGAGAGTCCATGTGTATGAGAGACTCATAGGAGGAGAGTCCATGTGTCCGAGACTCATAGGAGGAGAGTACATGTGTACGAGAGACTCACAGGAGGAGAGCCCATGTGTCCGAGAGACTCATACGGGGAGAGTCCATGTGTATGAGAGACTCAAAGGAGGAGAGTCCATGTGTATGAGAGACTCAAAGGAGGAGAGTCCATGTGTATGAGAGACTCACAGGAGGAGAGTCCATGTGTCCGAGAGACTCACAGGAGGAGAGTCCATGTGTAAGAGAGACTCACAGGAGGAGAGTCCATGTGTATGAGAGACTCATAGGAAGAGAGCCCATGTGTCCAAGACTCATACGGGAAGGGTCCATGTGTCCGAGACTCAAAGGAGGAGAGACCATGTGTATGAGAGAATCACAGGAGGAGAGCCCATGTGTATGAGAGACTCATACGGGGAGAGTCCATGTGTATGAGAGACTCAAAGGAGGAGAGCCCATGTGTATGAGAGAATCATAGGAGGAGAGTCCATGTGTATGAGAGACTCATAGGAGGAGAGCCCATGTGTCCGAGAGACTCATACGGGAAAAGTCCATGTGTCCGAGACTCATAGGAGGAGAGCCCATGTGTATGAGAGACTCATACGGGAAGAGTCCATGTGTCCGAGACTCAAAGGAGGAGAGTACATGTGTATGAGAGAATCATAGGAGGAGAGTCCAGATGTCTGAGACTCACAGGAGGAGAGTTCAAGTGTACGAGAGACTCATAGGAGGAGAGTCCATGTGTCCGAGAGACTCATACGGGAAAAGTCCATGTGTCCGAGACTCAAAGGTGGAGAGTACATGTGTACGAGAGACTCACAGGAGGAGAGTCCATGTGGATGAGAGACTCATAGGAGGAGAGTCCATGTGTACGAGAGACTCATAGGAGGAGAGTCCATGTGTATGAGAGACTCATACGGGAAGAGTCCATGTGTCCGAGACTCAAAGGAGGAGAGTCCATATGTCTGAGACTCACAGGAGGAGAGTCCATGTGTATGAGAGACTCATAGGAGGAGAGTCCATGTGTACGAGAGACTCAAAGGAGGAGAGCCCATGTGTATAAGAGACTCATACGGGAAAAGTCCATGTGTCCGAGACTCAAAGGAGGAGAGTCCATGTGTATGAGAGACTCACAGGAGGAGAGCCCATGTGTCCGAGAGACTCATAGGAGGAGAGTCCATGTGTCCGAGAGACTCATACGGGAAGCATCCATGCAGGGCCGTCTTTACCAAGGGGCAAAAGGGGCAGCTGCCTCTTGAGCCCTGCTAGCCACTGCCCCGGGTGTCAGGCTGTCGGCTACACAGGCATCATGATCGTACTCACTGTGTTAATGATCTTAATTCTAGGACCTTAATGAGTTTTGCTCTAGGACCTTAATGACATCATTACCATGTGACCAGTAACCTAGCAATTACTGGTCACATGGCTATGAGGTCATCACAGGTCCTACTGAGTGTTGCACAAGTTAATTGTGGAGCTTTTTTGGGTAAAGATTACATCAGAAAAAGGTGACAGGGGCTGTTATGTTAATATACTGTAAACTACTGTATAGTGGGGTGCTGTATACTGTGTGGGGGCCTGTATACTGTGTGGGGGCCTGTATACTGTGGGGGCCTGTATACTGTGTGGTGGTCTGTATACTGTGTGGTGGTCTGTATACTGTGTGGTGGGCTGTATATTGTGTGGTGGGCTGTATACTGTGGGGGGGGGGCGGTCTGTATACTGTGTGGTGAGCTGTATACTGTGGGGGGCCTGTATAGTGTGGGGGGGCCTGTATAGTGGGGGGGAGTGCTATACTGCTGTACTTTATAGTGTGGGGGGCTGTATCGTGTATAGTTTGGGGTGCTGTATACAGTGAGGTGTTGTATACCGTGAGGTGCTGTATACTGTGGGGTGCTATACTGCTCTACTATATACTGTGGGTTGCTGTATACTATAGGGTGCTATACTGCATACTGTGGAGTGCTGTATACTATAGGGTGCTATACTGCATACTGTGGGGTGATGGGGTGCACTGTAACACTAGGGTGAGCCGAGCCCTGGTCTCCTTCCTGCAGAGCGGTGCCCACTTCCAGCCTGAGCCCAGCTGCCCAGAGCACTGATCCTGAGCCGCTGGAGTCTTCAGAACTGGAAGTATTTACAGTCATTCACTGGACTCTACCAGGGGTGTGGATTTTTTGTGTGTGTGTTGTGGTGGAGGCCGTGATTGCCTGCTAAGGTGTGGGAAGGCGGGATCCAGGGGGCCCAAGTAAATTTTTGCCCAGGGTCCAATCAATATTAAAGACGGCCCTGCGTCCATGTGTCCGAGACTCAAAGGAGGAGAGTCCATGTGTATGAGACTCAAAGGAGAAGAGTCCATGTGTATGAGACTCAAAGGAGGAGATTCCATGTGTCTGAGACTCAAAGGAGGAGAGTCCATGTGTATGAGACTCAAAGGAGGAGATTCCATGTGTCTGAGACTCAAAGGAGGAGAGTCCATGTGTCTGAGACTCAAAGGAGGAGAGTCCATGTGTCTGAGACTCAAAGGAGGAGAGTCCATGTGTCTGAGACTCAAAGGAGGAGAGCCCATGTGTCTGAGACTCAAAGGAGGAGAGTCCATGTGTCTGAGACTCAAAGGAGGAGAGCCCATGTGTCTGAGACTCAAAGGAGGAGAGTCCATGTGTCTGAGACTCAAAGGAGGAGAGTCCATGTGTATGAGACTCAAAGGAGGAGAGTCCATGTGTCTGAGACTCAAAGGAGGAGAGCCCATGTGTATGAGACTCAAAGGAGGAGAGTACGTGAATACGAGAGACTCACAGAAGGAGAGGCCGTGTGTATGAGAGACTCATAGGAGGAGAGTCCATGTGTATGAGACTCATAGAAGGAGAGTCCATGTGTCTGAGACTCATAGAAGGAGAGTCCATGTGTCCGAGACTCAAAGGAGGAGAGTTCATGTGTATGAGAGACTCACAGGAGGAGAGTCCATGTGTCCGAGACTCAAAGGAGGAGAGTCCATGTGTCCGAGACTCAAAGGAGGAGAGTCCATGTGTCCGAGACTCAAAGGAGGAGAGTCCATGTGTCCGAGACTCAAAGAAGGAGAGTTCATGTGTATGAGAGACTCACAGGAGGAGAGTCCATGTGTCCGAGACTCAAAGGAGGAGAGTCCATGTGTCCGAGACTCAAAGGAGGAGAGTTCATGTGTCCGAGAGACTCACAGGAGGAGATGTGTCTGAGACTCAAAGGAGGAGAGTCCATGTGTATGAGACTCACAGGAGGAGAGTCCTTGTGTCCGAGAGACTCACAGGAGGAGAGTACATGTGTCTGAGACTCAAAGGAGGAGAGTCCATGTGTCTGAGACTCAAAGGAGGAGAGTCCATGTGTCCAAGAGACTCACAGGAGGAGATGTGTCTGAGACTCAAAGGAGGAGAGTCCATGTGTATGAGACTCACAGGAGGAGAGTCCATGTGTCCGAGAGACTCATAGGAGGAGAGTCCATGTGTCCGAGAGACTCACAGGAGGAGAGTCAATGTGTCCGAGAGACTCACAGGAGGAGAGTCCATGTGTCCGAGAGACTCATATGAGGAGAGTCAATGTGTATGAGAGACTCAAAGGAGGAGAGTCCATGTGTATGAGAGACTCATCGGAGGAGAGTCCATGTGTCCGAGAGACTCATAGGAGGAAGGTCCATGTGTTCGAGAGACTCATAGGAGGAGAGTCCATGTGTTCGAGAGACTCATAGGAGGAGAGTCCATGTGTTCGAGAGACTCATAGGAGGAGAGTCCATGTGTCCGAGAGACTCATAGGAGGAGAGTCCATGTGTCTGAGACTCACAGGAGGAGAGTCCATTTGTACGAAAGACTTACAGTAGGAGAGGCCATGTGTACAGGAGACTGAAAGGAGAAGAGTCTATGGCTTCTTTCACACGGGCAAGTTTTCTGCGCGGGTACAATGCGTGAGGTGAACGCATTGCACCCGCACTGAATCCGGACTCATTTCTATGGGGCTGTGCACATGAGCAGCAAGCTCTATATTGTGCGTTTTTCCCCGCAACGCAGGCCCCATAGAAGTGAATGGGGCTGCGTGAAAATCGCAAGCATCCGCAAGCAAATGCAGATTCAGTGCGATTTTCACGCACAGTTGCTAGGAGACGATCGGGATAGGGACCCGATCATTATTATTTTCCCTTATAACATGGTTATAAAGGGAAAATAATAGTATTCTTAATACAGAATGCTTAGTAAATTAGGGATGGAGGGGGTTAAAAAAATAAATAAACAAATTTAACTCACCCCATCCACTTGGTTGCGTAGCGGATCTCCTCTTCTTTCTTCAGGACCTGGGTAAAGGACCTTTGATGACTTCACTGCGCTCATCCATGATCCATCACATGATCCATCACCATGGTAATGGACCATGTGATGAGAGCAGTGACATCAAAGGTCCTTTACCCAGGTCCTGAAGAGAGAAGAGGAGATTCACTACGCCACCAAGTGGATGGGGGAGTTAAATTTGCTTATTATTTTTAACCCCTTCTGTGAAGTTCGGGTTTGTTTTTTTTTTGGGGGGATTTTCACGCAATAATGGCAGAGATCTTGTATGGACCAATAAATCTTAGACCTAACCTCCAGGATGGCACCTTCAACTTAGGCCTCATGCACACCTCTCCCTCCCTCTACTGTATTAATATCATTGGTGGCCAGTGCGGCCCCCCCCTCTCTCCCTCTACTGTATTAATATCATTGGTGGCACAGTGTGCGCCCCCCCGGCCCCCCCTCTCTCCCTCTACTGTATTAATATCATTGGTGGCACAGTGTGCGCCCCCCCGGCCCCCCCTCCTTCCCTCTACTGTATTAATATCATTGGTGGCACAGTGTGCGCCCCCCGGCCCCCCCTCTCTCCCTCTACTGTATTAATATCATTGGTGGCACAGTGTGCGCCCCCCCGGCCCCCCTCTCTCCCTCTACTGTATTAATATCATTGGTGGCACAGTGTGCGCCCCCCCGGCCCCCCCTCCTTCCCTCTACTGTATTAATATCATTGGTGGCACAGTGTGCGCCCCCCCCGCCCCCCTCCCTCCCTTTATTGTATTAATATCATTGGTGGCACAGTGTGCGGCCCCCCTCCCTCCATCTATTGTATTAATATCATTGGTGGCACAGTGTGCGGCCCCCCCTCCCTCCATCTATTGTATTAATATCATTGGTGGCACAGTGTGCGGCCCCCCGGACCCCCCTCCCTCCCTCTATTGTATTAATATCATTGGTGGCACAGTGTGCGGCCCCCGGCCCCCCCTCCCTCTATTGTATTAATATCATTGGTGGCACAGTGTGCGACCCCCCGGCCCCCCCTCCCTCCCTCTCTTGTATTAATATCATTGGTGGCCAGTGTGCGGCCCCCCCGGCCCCCCCTCCCTCCCTCTCTTGTATTAATATCTTTGGTGGCACAGTGTGCGGCCCCCCCGGCCCTCCCTCCCTCTCTTGTATTAATATCATTGGTGGTCAGTGTGCGGCCCCTCCCTCTCGTATTAATATCATTGGTGGCACAGTGTGCGGCCCCCCCGCCCCCCCCCCTCCCTCCCTCTACTGTATTAATATCATTGGTGGCACAGTGTGCGCCCCCCCAGCCCCCCCTCCCTCCCTCTATTGTATTAATATCATTGGTGGCACAGTGTGCGGCCCCCCGGCCCCCCCTCCCTCCTTCTATTGTATTAATATCATTGGTGGCACAGTGTGCGGCCCCCCGGCCCCCCCTCCCTCCCTCTACTGTATTAATATCATTGGTGGCACAGTGTGCGGCCCCCCGGCCCCCCTCCCTCCCTCTCTTGTATTAATATCATTGGTGGCCAGTGTGAGGCCCTCCTCCCTCCCTCTCTTGTATTAATATCTTTGGTGGCACAGTGTGCGGCCCCCCCGGCCCTCCCTCCCTCTCTTGTATTAATATCATTGGTGGCACATTGTGCGGCCTCCCCCGGCCCCCCCTCCCTCCCTCTACTGTATTAATATCATTGGTGGCACAGTGTGCGCCCGGCCCCCCCTCCCTCCCTCTATTGTATTAATATCATTGATGGCACAGTGTGCGGACCCCCGGCCCCCCCCTCCCTCCCTCTATTGTATTAATATCATTGGTGGCACAGTGTGCGGCCCACCCGGCCCCCCCTCCCTTCCTCTATTGTATTAATATCATTGGTGGCACAGTGTGCAGCCCCCCCTCCCTCCCTCTCTTGTATTAATATCATTGGTGGCCAGTGTGCGGCCCCCCCGGACCCCCTCCCTCCCTCTATTGTATTAATATCATTGGTGGCACAGTGTGCGGCCCCCCGGCCCTCCCTCCCTCTCTTGTATTAATATCATTGGTGGCACAGTGTGCGGCCCCCCCCGGCCCCCCCTCCCTCTACTGTATTAATATCATTGGTGGCACAGTGTGCGCCCGCCCCCCCCTCCCTCCCTCTATTGTATTAATATCATTGATGGCACAGTGTGCGGCCCCCCGGCCCCCCCTCCCTCCCTCTATTGTATTAATATCATTGGTGGCACAGTGTGCGGCCCCCCCGGCCCTCCCTCCCTCTCTTGTATTAATATCATTGGTGGTCAGTGTGCGGCCCCTCCCTCTCATATTAATATCATTGGTGGCACAGTGTGCGGCCCCCCGCCCCCCTCCCTCCCTCTACTGTATTAATATCATTGGTGGCACAGTGTGCGCCCCCCCAGACCCCCTCCCTCCCTCTATTGTATTAATATCATTGGTGGCACAGTGTGCGGCCCCCCGGCCCCCCTCCCTCCTTCTATTGTATTAATATCATTGGTGGCACAGTGTGCGGCCCCCCCGGCCCCCCCTCCCTCCCTCTACTGTATTAATATCATTGGTGGCACAGTGTGCGGCCCCCCGGCCCCCCTCCCTCCCTCTATTGTATTAATATCATTGGTGGCACAGTGTGCGGCCCCCCGGCCCCCCTCCCTCCCTCTCTTGTATTAATATCATTGGTGGCCAGTGTGAGGCCCCCCTCCCTCCCTCTCTTGTATTAATATCTTTGGTGGCACAGTGTGCGGACCCCCGGCCCTCCCTCCCTCTCTTGTATTAATATCATTGGTGGCACAGTGTGCGGCCCCCCCGGCCCCCCCTCCCTCCCTCTACTGTATTAATATCATTGGTGGCACAGTGTGCGCCCGGCCCCCCCTCCCTCCCTCTATTGTATTAATATCATTGATGGCACAGTGTGCGGCCCCCCGGCCCCCCCTCCCTCCCTCTATTGTATTAATATCTTTGGTGGCACAGTGTGCGGCCCACCCGGCCCCCCCTCCCTTCCTCTATTGTATTAATATCATTGGTGGCACAGTGTGCAGCCCCCCCTCCCTCCCTCTCTTGTATTAATATCATTGGTGGCCAGTGTGCGGCCCCCCCGGACCCCCTCCCTCCCTCTATTGTATTAATATCATTGGTGGCACAGTGTGCGGCCCCCCGGCCCTCCCTCCCTCTCTTGTATTAATATCATTGGTGGCACAGTGTGCGGCCCCCCCCGGCCCCCCCTCCCTCCCTCTACTGTATTAATATCATTGGTGGCACAGTGTGCGCCCGGCCCCCCCTCCCTCCCTCTATTGTATTAATATCATTGATGGCACAGTGTGCGGCCCCCCGGCCCCCCCTCCCTCCCTCTATTGTATTAATATCATTGGTGGCACAGTGTGCGGCCCACCCGGCCCCCCCTCCCTTCCTCTATTGTATTAATATCATTGGTGGCACAGTGTGCAGCCCCCCTCCCTCCCTCTCTTGTATTAATATCATTGGTGGCCAGTGTGCGGCCCCCCCGGACCCCCTTCCTCCCTCTATTGTATTAATATCATTGGTGGCACAGTGTGCGGCCCCCCGACCCCCCTCCCTCTATTGTATTAATATCATTGGTGGCACAGTGTGCGGCCCCCCGGCCCCCCCTCCCTCTATTGTATTAATATCATTGGTGGCACAGTGTGCGGCCCCCCCGGCCTCCCCTCCCTCCCTCTATTGTATTAATATCATTGGTGGCACAGTGTGCGCCCGGCCCCCCCTCCCTCCCTCTATTGTATTAATATCATTGGTGGCACAGTGTGCGGCCCCCCGGCCCCCCCCCCTCCCTCTCTTGTATTAATATCTTTGGTGGCACAGTGTGTGGCCCCCCCTTGCCCTCCCTCCCTCTCTTGTATTAATATCATTGGTGGCACAGTGTGCGGCCCCCCCCGGCCCCCCCTCCCTCTCTTGTATTAATATCATTGGTGGTCAGTGTGCGGCCCCTCACTCTCGTATTAATATCATTGGTGGCACAGTGTGCGGCCCCCCCGGCCCCCCCTCCCTCCCTCTATTGTATTAATATCATTGGTGGCACAGTGTGCGGCCCCCCCGGCCCCCCTCTCTCCCTCTCTTGTATTAATATCATTGGTGTCACAGTGTGCGGCCCCCCCGGACCCCACTCCCTCCCTCTCTTGTATTAATATCATTGGTGGCACAGTGTGCGGCCCCCCCGGCCCCCCTCCCTCCCTCTCTTGTATTAATATCATTGGTGGCACAGTGTGCGGCCCCCCTCGGCCCCCCTCCCTCCCTCTCTTGTATTAATATCATTGGTGGCACAGTGTGCGGCCCCCCCCGGCCACCCTGTATTATCATTGGTGGCACAGTGTGCGGCCTCCCCTCTCCCCCCCTGTATTATCATTGGTGGCCAGTGCGGCCTCCCCCCCCCCCGATCATTGTTGGCAGCGGAGAGTTCCGATCGGAGTCCCAGTTTAATCGCTGGGGCTCCGATCGGTAACCATGGCAACCAGGACGCTACTGCAGTCCTGGTTGCCATGGTTACTTAGCAATATTAGAAGCATCATACTTACCTGCTGCGCTGTCTGTGACCGGCCGGGAGCTCCTCCTACTGGTAAGTGACAGGTCTGTGCGGCGCATTGCTTAATGATCTGTCACTTACCAGTAGGAGCTCCCGGCCGGTCACAGACAGCGCAGCAGGTAAGTATGATGCTTCTAATATTGCTAAGTAACCATGGCAACCAGGACTGCAGAAGCGTCCTGGTTGCCATGGTTACCAATCGGAGCCCCAGCGATTAAACTGGGACTCCGATCGGAACTCTCCGCTGCCACCAATGATCTGGGGGAGGGGAGGCCGCACACTGGCCACCAATGATATTAATACAATAGAGGGAGGGAGGGGGGGGGGACGCACACACTGGCCACCAATCATAATACAATAGGGGGGGGGCGCACACTGGCCACCAATGAAACTAATACAATAGAGGGAGGGGGGGGCCGGGGGGGGGCCGCACACTGGCCACCAATGATAATACAATAGGGAGGGGGGGGCCGCACACTGGCCACCAATGATAATTCAATAGGGAGGAAGGGGGGGCCGCACACTGGCCACCAATGATAATACAATAGGGAGGGGGGGCCGCACACTGGCCACCAATGATAATACAATAGGGAGGGAGGGGGGGCCGCACACTGGCCACCAATGATAATACAATAGGGAGGGGGGCCGCACACTGGCCACCAATGATAATACAATAGGGAGGGAGGGGGGCCGCACACTGGCCACCAATGATAATACAATAGGGAGGAAGGGGGGGCCGCACACTGGCCACCAATGATAATACAATAGGGAGGGGGGGCCACACACTGGCCACCAATGATAATACAATAGGGAGGGAGGGGGGGCCGCACACTGGCCACCAATGATAATACAATAGGGAGGGGGGCCGCACACTGGCCACCAATGATAATACAATAGGGAGGGAGGGGGGCCGCACACTGGCCACCAATGATAATACAATAGGTGGCCAGGCGGCCTCCCCTCCCCCCCAGATCATTGGTGGCAGCGGAGAGTTCCGATCGGAGTCCCAGTTTAATCGCTGGGGCTCCGATCGGTAACCATGGCAACCAGGACGCTACTGCAGTCCTGGTTGCCATGGTTACTTAGCAATATTAGAAGCATCATACTTACCTGCTGCGCTGTCTGTGACCGGCCGGGAGCTCCTCCTACTGGTAAGTGACAGGTCTGTGCGGCGCATTGCTTAATGATCCGTCACTTACCAGTAGGAGGAGCTCCCGGCCGGTCACAGACAGCGCAGCAGGTAAGTATGATGCTTCTAATATTGCTAAGTAACCATGGCAACCAGGACTGCAGAAGCGTCCTGGTTGCCATGGTTACCGATCGGAGCCCCAGCGATTAAACTGGGACTCCGATCGGAACTCTCCGCTGCCACCAATGATCTGGGGGGGAGGGGAGGCCGCACACTGGCCACCAATGATATTAATACAATAGAGGGAGGGAGGGGGGGGGGCCGGGGGGGACGCACACACTGGCCACCAATCATAATACAATAGGGGGGGGGGGCGCACACTGGCCACCAATGAAACTAATACAATAGAGGGAGGGGGGGCCGGGGGGGGCCGCACACTGGCCACCAATGATAATACAATAGGGAGGGGGGGGGGCCGCACACTGGCCACCAATGATAATACAATAGGGAGGGGGGGCCGCACACTGGCCACAAATGATAATACAATAGGGAGGGAGGGGGGCCGCACACTGGCCACCAATGATAATACAATAGGGAGGAAGGGGGGGCCGCACACTGGCCACCAATGATAATACAATAGGGAGGGGGGGCCGCACACTGGCCACCAATGATAATACAATAGGGAGGGAGGGGGGCCGCACACTGGCCACCAATGATAATACAATAGGGAGGGGGGGGGGCCGCACACTGGCCACCAATGAAACTAATACAATAGAGGGAGGGAGGGAGGGGCCAGGCGGACACCAAAACGACTTTTTCTTCATGTCCGTGGATCCTCCAAAAATCAAGGAAGACCCATGGAAGAAATAACGGACACGGATCACGGACCTACGGACCCCGTTTTTGCGGACCCGGAACGCATCAAACTGAGGGTGAAACCCATATGCACCACAAAATGGTGACTTATCAGTGGACTCCTGACGACCGTTATTCAAAGCAAATTCAGCCAAAGACTAAAATGAGGACCACAAATCCTGATCCTCAGCGACAAAACACCTCAAATATGTCTCCAGATTCTGGATGGTGCGTTCAGATTGTCCGTTCGACTGAGGGTGAAAAGCCGAAGAGAAGGACAAACGAATCCCCAGGCGAGTACAGAACGCGACACAAACGGAGTCCCTCTATCAGACACCACATCAGAGGGACTCCGGGCAGCAATTAGGTAAGATTTCTCTCAGTGCGAGTGTCACCCCCCCCCCCATCAAAACTGCTCGATGGAATCATATCAGAGGAAGTACCTGCAACCGGCTCACCGTATATTATTTCTTGTTTCTTTATGCCTAACACAAGATTTATTGAGAGCAAAAGAAAATCGTAAATTACTGCTAAAAGTGGCTGCAGAGTGGTAGAGGAGAGCTGCAGTGTAAAGGAAGGCAATGCCCTTAGAAGAGAAGTCATGAAATACAATCATCAATAATGTGCAAAACAAAAAAACTGTCCTGTCAGCATTTAATAACTAACTAAACCCCAATCCCAGCAGATCTCACCGAGCAAGAAAATGGCCAAAAACCGAGTAACACATAAAACCAGATTCAAAGCGGAGGTTACACCATGGCGGACAATGCAACCTCTGTGCCATGCTGTACAATAAGCAGTATAACCCCTGCACAATGTCGCGGTGTACTGTATATTGTGGGGCACAGTGTAGCGGTATACTGTATATTGTGTGGCACAGTGTAGCGGTATACTGTATATTGTGGGGCACAGTGTAGAGGTATACTGTATATTGTGGGGCACAGTGTAGAGGTATACTGTATATTGTGGGGCACAGTGTAGAGGTATACTGTATATTGGGGGGCACAGTGTAGCGGTATACTGTATATTGTGTAGCACAGTGTAGCGGTATACTGTATATTGTGGGGCACAGTGTAGAGGTATACTGTATATTGTGGGGCACAGTGTAGAGGTATACTGTATATTGTGTGGCACAGTGTAGAGGTATACTGTATATTGTGGGGCACAGTGTAGAGGTATACTGTATATTGTGTGGCACAGTGTAGCGGTATACTGTATATTGTGGGGCACAGTGTAGAGGTATACGGTATATTGTGGGGCACAGTGTAGAGGTATACTGTATATTGTGGGGCACAGTGTAGAGGTATACTGTATATTGTGTGGCACAGTGTAGCGGTATACTGTATATTGTGTGGCACAGTGTAGCGGTATACTGTATATTGTGTGGCACAGTGTAGAGGTATACTGTATATTGTGTGGCACAGTGTAGAGGTATACTGTATATTGTGGGGCACAGTGTAGAGGTATACTGTATATTGTGGGGCACAGTGTAGCGGTATACTGTATATTGTGTGGCACAGTGTAGAGGTATACTGTATATTGTGTGCACAGTGTAGCGGTATACTGTATATTGTGTGGCACAGTGTAGCGGTATACTGTATATTGTGTGGCACAGTGTAGAGGTATACTGTATATTGTGGGGCACAGTGTAGAGGTATACGGTATATTGTGGGGCACAGTGTAGAGGTATACTGTATATTGTGTGGCACTGTGTAGAGGTATACTGTATATTGTGGGGCACAGTGTAGAGGTATACTGTATATTGTGTGGCACAGTGTAGAGGTATACTGTACATTGTGTGGCACAGTGTAGCGGTATACTGTATATTGTGGGGCACAGTGTAGGGGTATACTGTATATTGTGGGGCACAGTGTAGAGGTATACTGTATATTGTGTGGCACAGTGTAGGGGTATACTGTATATTGTGTGGCACAGTGTAGAGGTATACTGTATCAGTGTAGGGGTATAGATGTATATTGTGGGCACAGTGTAGAGGTATACTGTATATTGTGTGGCTACAGTGTCGGGGTATACTGTATATTGTGTGGCACAGTGTAGCGGTATACTGTATATTGTGTGGCCACAGTATAGACGGTGATACTTGTTATTGTGTGGCAACAGTTGTCGAGGTATAATGTATATGTAGTGGCACAGTGTAGCGGTATACTGTATATTTGTGGTGGCGCAGATGTTAGAGGTATACTGTATATTGTGTGGCACAGTTGTAGAGGTATACTGTATATTGTGAGGCACAGTGTCGCGGTATACTGTATATTGTGGCGCACAGTGTGAGGTATACTGTATATTGTGTGGCACAGTGTAGAGGTGTACTGTATATTGTGTGGCACAGTGTAGCGGTATACTGTATATTGTGTGGCACAGTGTAGAGGTATACTGTATATTGTGGGCACAGTGTAGCGGTATACTGTATATTGTGGGCACAGTGTAGAGGTATACTGTATATTGTGGGGCACAGTGTAGAGGTATACTGTATATTGTGTGGCACAGTGTAGAGGTATACTGTATATTGTGTGGCACAGTGTAGCGGTATACTGTATATTGTGTGGCACAGTGTAGAGGTATACTGTATATTGTGTGGCACAGTGTAGAGGTATACTGTATATTGTGGGGCACAGTGTAGAGGTATACTGTATATTGTGGGGCACAGTGTAGAGGTATACTGTATATTGTGGGGCACAGTGTAGAGGTATACTGTATATTGTGGGGCACAGTGTACAGGTATACTGTATATTGTGGGGCACAGTGTAGAGGTATACTGTATATTGTGGGGCACAGTGTAGAGGTATACTGTATATTGTGGGGCACAGTGTAGAGGTATACTGTATATTGTGGGGCACAGTGTAGAGGTATACTGTATATTGTGTGGCACAGTGTAGAGGTATACTGTATATTGTGGGGCACAGTGTAGAGGTATACTGTATATTGTGTGGCACAGTGTAGAGGTATACTGTATATTGTGGGGCACAGTGTAGAGGTATACTGTATATTGTGGGGCACAGTGTAGAGGTATACTGTATATTGTGGGGCACAGTGTAGAGGTATACTGTATATTATGGGGCACGGTGTAGAGGTATACTGTATATTGTGGGGCACAGTGTAGAGGTATACTGTATATTGTGTGGCACAGTGTAGAGGTATACTGTATATTGTGTGGCACAGTGTAGAGGTATACTGTATATTGTGGGGCACAGTGTAGAGGTATACTGTATATTATGGGGCACGGTGTAGAGGTATACTGTATATTGTGGGGCACAGTGTAGAGGTATACTGTATATTGTGGGGCACAGTGTAGAGGTATACTGTATATTGTGTGGCACAGTGTAGAGGTATACTGTATATTGTGTGGCACAGTGTAGAGGTATACTGTATATTGTGGGGCACAGTGTAGGCTATATGTGTATAACATACACATATTCCACATGAACACTCACAGTGACTTGGCCCTCGGGGGTCTCGGACGTCACTTCCACACTTGGCCGGGGTCTCGATGGAGTTGATGTGTTTTATCCTAATGAGAAAGATTTCATAATAAGGATTTGGAGAAGGGGCAGAGGATAGCAGAGCAGGGAGAGGCTGGTGCTGCTACTAGGGGGTCATAGCCATGGGGGAGTAATAAAGCCCACCATAATGCCCCCCAGTAGAAATAATTATTTTTATGATGTGCAAACATACCCCCTTGTAATGCCCCCAGTTGAGCTAATGTTCCCATAATGTGCTAATATAAAATTCCCCTTCTCAGTGCCCCGTAGATGACCCCATAGTGCTCCCCCCTTCCCCATAGTTCCCACCATAATGTGTCCCAGTATAAATTCCCCTATACAGAGCCCCCCATATAGAATACCCCTCTACCCCCCTTTTAGCCTCAGTAGATGCCCCTATAGTGCCACCCAATCATGTGCCAGTAATAAGTGCCCCAATAGATGCCCCCAATCATGTGCCAGTAAGATGTGCCCCCATAGATGCCCCTAATCATGTGCCAGTAATAAGAGCCCCCATAGATGCCCCACCTATCATGTGCCAGTAGCCCCCTCATGTGCCAGTAGCCCCCCTATCATGTGCCAGTAGCCCCCCTTATGTGCCAGTAGCCCCCTTATGTGCCAGTAGCCTCCTATCATGTGCCAGTAGCCCCCCTTATGTGCCAGTAGCCCCCCTTATGTGCCAGTAGCCCCCCTTATGTGCCAGTAGCCCCCCTTATGTGCCAGTAGCCCTCCTTATGTGCCAGTACAGTAGAAGTCTCATTTTTTTTCAGTCAGTGGCTATGCAGCGTGCAAGTTGTGACACAGGCTGGGCGTCTATACAATAGTAAGGGCGGTGTGTTACAGTGTGTGGTGTTTGTGGCAGTCGCTACACCGGCCAAGGAGCCTCCTCGCTGCTGGCGCCCCCCTTCTTACAGCTCCCCAGGCGGCCACCCGGCCCGCCCGGTCTAAGAAACGGCCCTGGAGGAAATGCTGTGTAATTTCACAATGTTATCAACAAATGTCCGAGCCAGAGTTTTGGCATTGGGTAAACCAGAAAATGGAATAAAGTGTGCCATCTTACTGAAGCAGTCGACCACCAAAATCACCATCATTCCCGAAGAACTGGGCAAATCGGTGATAAAGTCCATGGACAAGTGCGTCCAGGGACGGGATTGGATGGACAAAGGAAGAAGAGATCCTGAGGGCCGAGTATGAGTCACCTTGGCACGTGCACAGGTCTCGCAAGCTGCCACATGGCCCTCAACACTCTTACATAAACCCGGCCACCAGAATCTCCGAGAAATAAGATCAACAGTGGATCTGCTCCCAGGGTGTCCAGCAAGGACAGTATCATGATGTTCCTTAAACACTTTGTGATGAAGCTCAGAGGGAACAAACAACCTCCCTGGAGGACAGGAATCAGGTGCCTCTCCCTGAACTTCCAACATCTCCGCCTCCAGTTCAGGATAGAGGGTGGATACAACCACCCCTATCAGCCAAAATCGGACCAGGATCCTCAGTATCAGCCGCCCCCCCAGGGAAGCTACGCGACAAGGCATCTGATCTGCCTTGGGTTCAAACGTTTAGCAGACTCCAGGTAGGCCAGATGTTTAAGATCGGTAAATACAGTAATGGGATGAATCGCTCCTTCTAACCAATGACGCCATTCCTCAAAGGCCAACTTAATGGCCAGCAGCTCTCTATTGCCAACATCATAATTTCTCTCGGCAGAAGAGAGTTTTTTTTCGAAAACAAATCCTTTCAGACGCCATTTGCCAGGAGAAGGACCCTGCGACAGAACTGCACCAACTCCTACTTCTGATGCGTCCACCTCAACAATAAATGGCTGAGACACATCAGGCTTCACCAAAATGGGAGCAGAAGAAAAACATTTCTTTATAGTGGAAAAAGCCTCTTCCGACCAGACAGAGAAGTCCACCCCTTTCTTAGTCATGTCAGTCAGAGGTTTGACAACAGTGGAATAATTCAAGATACATTTTCTGTAGTAAACCCCAAAAACCCCATAAGCGCTTTCTGATTCTCGGGCAGATCCCATTCCAATACCGCACAGACTTTTTCGGGATCCATGCGAAAGCCCGAAGCGGAAAGCAGGTAACCCAAAAAAGGAATCTCTTGAACAGCAAACACACTGTGGCAAACCTAGCCACTTCAGTATATCAAAGACTGGGTTCATGTGTCAATTTTACACTCTACAAGACTGAGGGCGTTCCTATGCTAGTTTTAGTAACAGATGTGTATGCCACACATCCCCCCCCCCCAGCTGAGGATAACCCAATTGACATTGCAGCCATTGTGTTTCTGCTGAATAGCCAGACGAGGGATCGACGGGTCCCTGATTACTCACGCAAGACTTGCCGGCAGATGTTATTTTGGGCAACAACTTGGGGGAGCTCACGTCAGCTTTTGTTCCCCAATCCACGGTACAAGAGGCCTACCCCGTTGTCACCAGACAGCAGGCCCACACCACGGCACCATCCACACACTCTGAGGCTCAGGTAAGCGAACCACCCTCTTTTCCCGACGCCCTCCCCTGGGATGCCCCATTAGAATTTGTCAGTGAGGTAGCCCTAGATCCCTCCTTACAGGTGTATAAAGATAGGATAGCCAACAGCCAGGCCGGGTCAGAGGGAGAGAGATATGTCTGGAAAAAGGGCCTATTATATCGCTACGCTGGAAAAATGGTAGCCGAGTCTATTCCGATGCACACAAAACAGCTGATAGTCCCCCAAAATATAGTCAGGATTTACTGCGCATTGCCCACAACATACCCCTGTCAGGACATCTAGGGGTCAGACGAACTAAACATCAGCTGACCCAGAACTTTTTCTGACCAGGTATCTCAAAGGATATCAGGCAATTTTGCCAAACCTGCGATACCTGCTAGAGAGTAGGGATACGTGGAGATCGCTATAAAGCAAAGCTCCAACCCCTTCCAATCATTGAGGAACCATTCAGTCGAGTGGCCGTAGACCTCATAGGCCCCCTAGCTAAACCCAGTCCCTCCTGCAAGAAGTACATCTTGACCGTAGTGGACTAGGCCACCAGTTATCCAGAGACGGTGGCGCTGACCAATGTTCATGCAGAGACCATAGCGGATGCCCTAATGCGAATCTTCTCCCGCATGGGATTTCCCCGGGAGATTATTTCGGATAGGGGCAACCAGTTCACTGCAGAGGTTACCCACCTACTCTGGAAGGTATGTGATATTAAACCCATCTTAAATTCGGCTTATCACCCCCAATCCAATGGTCTCTGGGAACGTTTCAACTGAACTCTGAAGCAGATGATCCGTACGTTTGTAGACACCAGAAAGGACTGGGAAAGGTTCTTACCTCATTTGCTCTTTGCATATAGGGAGGTTCCCCAAGAGTCCACCGGGTTCTCCCCCTTTGAACTACTGTTCGGGAGAAGGGTGAGAGGTCCCTTAGATCTCATCCGAGAACATTGGGAAGGGGAGGTGAACACTAGGGGTACCCCTATCGTCCCAGACGTGCTAGAGTTTCGTGAGCGCCTGGAGGAATTGACTCAGACAGTGCGTACCAACCTCCAGGCAGCCCAACAATGACAGCGCAGATGGTATGACAAGGGGGCCAGAGACCGCAGATTTCAGGTCGGGCAGAAGGTGTTAATCCTGAGGCCAGTCCACAATGACAAGCTGCAGGCCTCCTGGCAGGGCCCATACAAGGTGGTAGAACAGATCCTTGATACCACCTAGGTGATCGGCCCCTTGCTCCACGTAAATATGCTGAAGCCCTACTACGAGCGCGTTGAAAATGTAGCCGCCATCTGCCACAGAGGACTTTGATAACTTACCCCTCCCAGACCTCCTAGAGAGAGGAGACCAGAATGAGGGCCTGGGAGAAGTACAGTTGGGGGAGCGCCTGAGCCCCCAGGAACGGGCACAAGCCCAAAGGTTAATTCAGGATAAAGGGGCCACGTTCTCTGATCGCCCCGGGTACACCCCCCTAGCTACCTATAGGGTAGAGACCCCCGGACAAACCCCGCTACAACAACCCCCGTACCGCATACCGCATAGTCCGTAAAGGAGAACATGCGCAAGGAGATTGAGGAAATGTTACAGTTAGGTGTTATAGAACACTCGGACAGCCCCTGGGCCTCCCCGGTAGGCTAGTGCCGAATCGGGATGGGACAACCCGCTTCTGCGTAGACTATCTGACGCCTACCCTATGCCCCGGATAGACGAACTCCTGGATAAAATGGCCAGAGGCCAGTACCTCACTACAATAGATCTTTGTAAGGGGTACTGGCCGATTCCCTTAGCTAAGGAAGCCATCTCCAAGTCGGCGTTTGTCACCCCGTTTGGCCTGTACCAGTTTAAGGCCATGCTATTCAGGATGAAAAATGCCCCAGCTACTTTTCAGAGGATGGTGGATCGGTTATTGGACGGGTGCCAGGAGTACGCTTGCGCCTATTTAGATGACATAGCCATTTTTAGTCACTCCTGGGCTGAACACCTGACCCACATAGAAGCTGTACTAGACCGCATCAGGGAGGCAGGGTTAACCCTTAAACCCAATAAATGCCATATAACGATGGCTAAGGTCCAATATCTAGGCCACCGAGTAGGGAGCTGCCAACAGAAACCCGAGCCCACCAAGATAGAGGCCGTAGCCAAGTACTAAGACCCAAGTCCTAGCCTTCCTGGGTACTGCCTCGGTACTATCGGAAATTTGTGCCCAATTACAGCACCCTAGCCATACCCCTCAATGATTTGACCCGTAAAAACCTCCCTAAGCTAGTAGCTTGGGCCCTGGAGTGTGAGCAGGCATTCCAGCAACTGAAAACCGCCCTGATCAATGCACCTGTACTCACCGCTCCTGATCCCACTAAACGCTTTCTCAGTCCACACAGACGCTTCTATGTTTGGATTGGGGGCAGTGCTGAGCCAAGTCGGAGCAGATGGCGGCGAGCACCCAGTAGGCTTCACCTAAGCAGAAAACGCATACCCAGAGAAGTAAGCTACGGCCGCCATCGAAAAACAATGTCTGGCCATGGTGTAGGCCCTTAAAAAGCTGCAGCCCTATTTGTACGGACAACCCTTTTCCTTACTCACAGATCACAACCCGTTGGTGCGGCTGAACAGGGTGTCAGGAGACAATGCCCGGCTGCTGCGCTGGAGTTTGGCGCTGCAGCCTTTTGACTTTACCATCCACTACCGCCCAGGGAAACAAAACGGTAACGCCGACGGGTTATCCAGACAAACTGAACTGGAAAAGTGATCTGTGAGCGCTCCTCCGGACATCCCCAAGCCGATCCGTTGGGATCAGACTGTGTATGCCGGCTTGGTTCTGGGGGGGCATTGTGGCAAACATCGCCACTTCAGTATATCAGACTGGGTTCGTGTGTCAGTTTTACACTGTACAAGACGGAGGGCGTTCCTCTGCTAGAGTCAGGCACAGATGTGTGTGCCACTCATCCCCCCCCAGCTGAGGATAACCCCATTGACATTGTAGCCTTTGTGTTTCTGCTGAATAGCCAGACGAGGGCTCGGCGGGGCCCTGATTGCTTTTGTCTTACAAGTAAAGGACAATAAGGGAATAGCGTAGCACCAGGTGAAAACCCACCAGGGGAAAACCCTTGGAATGCCATTATGGAAACCCCTTGCATGGGGAACCCCTGGAATGCCATTATGGAAACCCCTTGCATGGGGAACCCCTGGAATGCCATTATGGAAACCCCTTGCATGAGGACTGGTATATAAACGTTTACATTTCAATAGAAGGGTTGTTGACGCCCAGACTGTGTGTCGGCCGCTTCTTGGGACAAAGGGATTCTACTTCCACTACCTGTATCTTGTATGCTGGATAGGACTACCACTCAAGACACCGTGGATTATACTGTTAAGCCCCTTTCACACGAGCGAGTTTTCCACCCGGGTGCAATGTGTGACGTGAACGCGTTGCACCCGCACTGAATCCGGACCCATTCATTTCACTGGGGCTGTGCACATGAGCGTTGTTTTTCACGCATCAGTTCTGCGTTGCGTGAAAATCGCAGCATGCTCTATATTCTGAGTTTTTCATGCAGACCTGGCCCTATAGAAGCCAATGGGGCTTCAGTGAAAAACGCATGAGCATCCGCAAGCAAGTGCGGGTGCGATGCTGTTTTTCACTGATGGTTGCTAACAGATGTTGTTTGTAAACCTTCAGTTTTTTATCACGCGCGTAAAAAAAAAACGAATCAAAACGCATTGCACCCGCGCTGAAAAAAACTGAGCAACTAAACGCAATCGCAGACAAAACTGACTGAACTTGCTTGCAAAATGGTGCGAGTTTCACTGAACGCATCCGGACCTAATCCGTCACGCTCGCGTGAAAGAGGCTGTAGGCCCCTTTCACACAGGTGAGTTTTCCGCGCGGGTGCAATGTGTGAGGTGAACGCATTACACCCGCACTGAATCCGGACCCATTCATTTCTTATGGGGCTGTGCAGATGTGCAGTGATTTTCACGCATCACTTGTGCGTTGTGTGAAAATCGCAGCAAGCTCTATTTTGTGCGTTTTTCACGCCACGAAGGCCCCATAGAAGTGAATGGGGCTGCGTGAAAATCGCAATTATCCGCCAGCAAGTGTGGATGCGGTGCGATTTTCACGCACGGTTGCTAGGAGACGATCGGGATGGGGACCCGATCCTTATTATTTTCCCTTATACCATGGTTATAAGGGAAAATAATAGCATTCTGACTACAGACTGCATAGTACAATAGGTTGGGAGGGGTTAAAAAAATAATAATAATAATTTAACTCACCTTAATCCACTTGTTCGCGCAGCCGGCTTCTCTTCTGTCTTCATCTGTGAGGAAAAGGACCTGTGGCGACGTCACTGCGCTCATCACATGGTCCATCACCATGGAGAAAGATCATGTGATGGACCATGTGATGAGAGCAGTGACGTCATCACAGGTCCTTTACCTCACAGAAGAAGACAGAAGAGAAACCGGCTGCGCGAACAAGTGGATTAAGGTGAGTTAAATTATTATTATTATTTTTTTAACCCCTCCAGCGCTATTGTACTATGCAGTCTGTAGTCAGAATGCTATTATTTTCCCTTATAACCATGTTATAAGTGAAAATAATTAAGATCGGGTCCCCATCCGGATCGTCTCCTAGCAACCGTGCGTGAAAATCGCACCGCATCCACACTTGCTTGCGGATGCTTGCGATTTTCACGCAGCCCCATTCACTTCTGTGGGGCCTGCGTTGCGGGAAAAAACGCACAATGTGGGGCCTGCGTTGCGGGAAAAAACGCACAATGTGGGGCCTGCGTTGCGTGTAAAACACACAATATAGAACATGCTGCGATTTTCACGCAACGCACAAGTGATGCGTGAAAATCACCGCTCATGTGCACAGCCCCATAGAAATGAATGGGTTCGGATTCAGTGCGGGTGCAATGCGTTCACCTCATGCAAATCTCGCCCGTGTGAACTCAGCCTAACTTGGCATATAACTTATTCTCCCGGAGGGTCAGCAAGACTTGTCTCCATCTCGGGAGAGTAAATCAATATGTCATCCAGGTATACAACAACAAACCTTCCCACCAAATGATGAAAAATGTCATTGATGTTGAAATACTGCCGGGGCATTGGTCAAACCAAAAGGCATGACCAAGTTCTCAAAATGACCCACAGGAGTATTAAAAGTCTTCCATTCATCCCCCTCTCCGATTCTTACCAGATTGTATGTCCCTCTCAGGTCTCATTTAGAAGACACCTTAGCTCCAACAATCTGGATAGTGATGCGATTCAACTCTCAATGTCCCGCCGCCATAGGAGTCTTAGATGGTCTGATGTGCCCCTTTGCCAAACTCTCAGTAATATACTTTCGCATAGCAACTCTTTCGGGTTCAGACAGGCTATACAACCGAGACTTTGGCAACTTCGCTCCGGGAATCAGATTGACCGGGCAATCATATTCTCTATGAGGGGGTAACTCCTGATCCACACCCTCAGCGAACACATCAGAAAAGTCAGAGAGAAACGGGGGCAACATCTTAGTGGATGTCCCAGCAAGAGATGTGACGAGACAGTTGTCCATACAGTACTCACTCCAGCCCTTGATCTGTCTCCCAATCAATGGTAGGGTTATGTTTGGTCAACCATGGCAACCCTAGCACCAGAGGGGCTGGCAGACCCTTCATTATAAAACAAGAAATACCCTCAACATGAGAATCCCCCACCCTTAACTGGATTTCCTGCACCATGTGAGTCAATGATTTTTGAGAAAGGGGAGCAGAATCAATAGCGAACCCTGAGATCTTTGTCCAGTGCATTAGATTTAAAACCATGCATCAGGACAAACTGGTCATCCACAAGGTTAACCCCTGCCCGCTGTCCAAAAATACCTCCACATCAATATTCTTGGAATCTAGCGCCACCCTGGCAGGCAGGAGAAAACGGGTACTACCAGGAAAAGACAAGAGCATGTTCTCAGGTTCCCCAACTACTCTGCCAAGAGTTAGAGAACACAACTTATTGGTAACTCCTTTTTTTTTTATTCTCACCTTGATATTTTACATAAGGACAAACATTAACAAAATGACCCCCTTTACCACAAACAAAACTGAGTCTCTTTCTAGCCCTGAAGTTCTTATCACCGGGGTCTGGAGAGACTTGTCCCAATTGTATAGGTTCCCCTCCAGACACGGGCTCAGGTGTCCCAGTACCCCGAGTATCAGAGGGGACCGGCCTCCCTTCAGGTAATACGTCCCAAGAGAGCAGAGTCTTACACCTTTCCCTCAGACGTCTATCAATTCGTACCGCAAGAGACATGGCAGCTTCTAATGATACAGGATTCTCATGGAGTTCTGGGGCATCTTTTAGTCTCTCAGAAAGCCCCTGACAGAACTGACTCCAGAGAGCAGGGTCATTCCACTCGGGATCAGTCGCCCACCTCCTGGATTCAGAGCAGTAGGACTCAGCAGGCCGATCTCCCTGATGCAAGCCACGCAACATCGATTCCACCAGAGAAACTCCATCTGGGTCGTCATAAATAAGTCCCAGGGCTCTGAAAAAAACATCCACCGACCGGAGGGATTGGGATCCGGTCGGCAAAGAGAAGGCCCAGGATTGAGCGTCACCTTTCAATAAAGAAATAACGATCCCCACCTTTTGACTCTCGTTACCAGAGGAGTGAGGGCGTAAGCGAAAATAAAGTCTGCATGACTCCCTGAACCAAACAAAATTGTCACTTCCTCCGGCAAATCGGTCCGGGAGGGCGATCTTAGGTTCAGAGCAGGTCTGGACTCCACTGGCGGAGACAGACGCCTGACACCTTGCAACAGATTCATGGAAGTCTGCTACCTCCAGCGACAACCCCTGCATGCGATCCACCAGAGCAGAGACAGGATCCATGACAGCACAGAGCAGGGGAAACAGTAACGGTATTCGGGGGCTGATAATGTCACGGGGAGTACAGGGAAGGAGAGACAACCAAAGGGAACCACAACTAAACAACAACAGACTAGGCCCCAAACCTAGGGAATGAAGAGGTCACCTCCTAGCAATCCCTGATACTCTCCCCAAGCTGCTAACAACATGTGCAAATCTCTAAGGTAGAAATGCACTGGAACCTAAGACTGCTGAAACACTGCACCAAACCCTCAGCTTAGGTAACAGGGAAAGAGGGAACCGGATCCCTCCAAACTGAAGGAGCCACTGTCTCCCTCAGGCCTAGTCAGGACAGACACACCAAGAAAAGGAAAATGACTTAGCTTGAGATGTAACTGGCACAGAAGAACCACCACACAAGCAGAGCACTCCTCAGAAGAGCCATCAGCCGCAGGGAAGCAAGTGAAAGGCGGAACATCTGACTGATAATGAGCAGCACCTGCCAAGGGGTAGAAACCTGTCAGCAACAATGAATACAAGAGAGATCTGTCAGATCTTCCGTCTAGTAGAACTTCCCAGGGCCAGCGGTGACAGTGTGACTTACTGACATAGAAAGTATATTATAGTGCAATTGTATTGTGCAGCAGTTGTGTGCGGTTCTGCTGTGATACCGCAGCCACAGAGAGTGCCAAACGCTACTGGAACAGACAAGTTCTACTGGTGTGATTAACCAGTTGCCCCCCCAAAAAACTGATTGAGGCAGGGGTGTTATATACCAATAAAATACGTTCTATACAGTGCATTTAGGTAGTGCAGCATTTTGTGCGGTTTTGTTACCTCAGCTACAGTTGAAAATTACAGGCAGAGGAAGAGGCAGGATGTTCCGCAGGGGGGTAGAGGTCGGGCAGGAGCACCAGGCCGGAGCCTAAGTGGGAAGTTGCAGAAGGTGCGTGCGATTACGTCAAAGGACGGACCAGAGTTGGTTGAGTGTCTCACTCAGCCTCCTGCTTCTGCCCCCTCCTCAGCCTCTGTATCTGCACCCTCCTCACTCTCTGCTGTGTGCACCCCCAAAGACACCACCACCATATCCCCTCTTCTTGAGTCAGAGGAATTATTTTCCCATCCATTCCCAGACCTTACCGATGCGCAGCCATTCTTGGCTTCGGATGAGGAAGAGGAGGTAGCAACGGCCGCCACCCAGCAGTCTGACCACAGTACCCAGATCAGCCCAAGGAGGGTGGTCCCCGCTGCCTACTCCGAGATATTTAATGTCAGATGGTTGTGAAGGTGATGATGATGACGTGTCTATGGACGTCACGTGGGTGCCCACCAGAGAGGAAGAGGAGGGGAGTTCAGAGGGAGAGACGGAGCAGCAGATAGGGAGGAGAAGGAGGCAGAACTTACAGTGCACAGGAGGCAAAAAGGAGACTGCTAATGTATCTGGAGCGAGCCATCCACCATGCACGGTCACATCTGGTGCTCCCAGGACACTGGCACATGGCTCCGCAGTGTGGGCTTTTTTTAACATGTCCGCTGCTGACAATAGTGTTGCCATCTGCAGCCTGTGCTGTCAACGCATAAGTCGCGGTAAGCCCAACACTCACCTAGGGACAACCGCCTTAAGAAGGCACCTGGCCTCCCATCACCGAGCCCAGTGGGAGCAACGCCGTCAGAACCCACGAAGCCACACTCCCGGCGCTCCACGTCCTGCCTCTTCTCCTTCTTCTCTCTCCTCCCATTTGTCCTCCATTCCACCTTCCACCGCGCCATCGTCGTATTCATCTGGCAGAAGGCAGGCTTCCTTGCCCCAAATGTTTGAGCGCAAAAAGATGATGACGCCGGATAATCCTCTTGTCCAACGGCTGACCGCTGGCTTGTCAGAACTGCTAGCCGACAACTACTGCCATATAAACTGGTGGACTCGGAGGCCTTCAGAAAATTTGTGGCCATTGGCACACCGCAATGGAAGGTCCCCGGAAGGAAATATTTCTCCCAGAAGGGCATCCCAGAGCTATATGGCCACGTTCAGCGGCAAGTGAATGTATCTCTGGCACACAGTGTCGGTGCCAAGATACATCTGATCACAGACACGTGGTCTATCAAACACGGGCAGGGAAGGTACATAACTGTTACTGCCCACTGGGTGAACCTTCTGACGGCCGTCAAGCATGTAACCCGTGGCACCCGTGTGGATTTGGTTTTACCACCATGGATTGCATGCAGGCCTGCCTCTTCTCCTACTCCATCCTCCGTCTCCTCCTCGGCTGACTCCTCCTTTTCCACTGCCACCGCCTCTTCCGCTGCGCCCCCCAAAGCACCCCAGAACCTATTCAACGTGCCAGGTGAGACATTGCCATGCTGTGCTGCGTCTGTTGTGCCTGGAAGCCAAGAGCCACACCGGCCCTGCACTGCTTTCAGCTCTCCGGTCACAGGCCGATCAGTAACCGCGCTCAATGTGACAGTTGGTAAAGTGGTGTGCGACAACGGTGCCAATCTGCTGAGCGCGCTGAAACAGGACAGAATGACACACGTGCCGTGCATGGCACACGTCCTGAACATAGTTGTACAGCGATTAGTTGCCAAATACCCCGGGGTCCAGGACGTCTTGCAGCAGGCCAGGAAAATCTCTGGCCATTTTAGAAGATCTTACACGGCCATGGCTCGCCTTGCTGACGTTCAGCGGTGACACCACCTGCCCGTCAGACGTCTGATCTGTTACTGCCCGACACGCTGGATCTCCACCTTGTAGATGCTTGATAGGCTGCTCCAGCAGAAACAAGCAGCTAATGACTACCTGTACGAACTCTGCGGCAGGACAGGATCTGGGAGCTTGGTTTATTTCCACCGCGCCAGTGGCTGCGCATGCGCGACGCATGCAGACTTCTGCGGCCATTTGATGAGATCACCAAACTGGTCAGTCGCAGCCAGGGCACCATCAGTGACATCATACCTTACGCCTTCTTTCTGGAGCGTGCATTGCGTCGTGTCATTGATCAAGCCGTCGAGGAGCAGGAACATGAAGTCGCAATGCTGGATGAATTCCCAGGGGGGCTACTCCATCTGAGACAAGTCAGCAGGAGTCTGAAGAGGAGTCAGAGGAGGATGGTGCCGGGGTGGAGGAGGAGGAGCAAGAAGAGCAGGCTTTAAACGTTTCTGGGATCCCTGGTGTTGTCCGTGGCTAAGGGGAGGAGACCGAGGACGACATTCTCCTGGATGATGAGCAGGAGCCAGGCCGCTCCACCGCATCCAGTTTAGTGCAAATGGGGGCCTTTATGCTCCAGTGTTTGAAGAGGGACCCCTGTATAAAAAGCATAAAGGTCAAGGACCAGTCCTGGGTGGCAACGTACTTAGACCCCCGGTACAAACACAAAATGGCGGACATTTTACCACCATCACAGAGGGCTGGCAGAATGCAGCACTTCCAGGCCTTGCTTAGAGCATTCTGCTGTAGCGGGCGCGGGCAGAGGAATTTCCACTCACAGAGAAACAGTTGCGGGTACCAATCCTACTGCTCCTGCAAAAAAGAGGGCGGTTTGAAGATGTGTTGGTCACTTCTGGCTATGTGATATGATATGAGATCATTCTTCCAGCCAACCCATCGACAGCCGCCCTCCGGATCCAGCCTCAGGGAACGCCTAGACCGACAGGTGTCCGACTACATTGGGTTAACGGCCGATGTGGACGCTCTGAGAAGCGAGGAACCCCTGGACTACTGGGTGGGCAGGCTTGACCTGTGGCCAGAGCTGGCACAATTTGCCATGGAACTGTTGGCTTACCCCTCGTCCAGTGTCCTGTCCGAAGGACGTTCAGCGCAGCAGGGGGATCGTGACCGATGAGCGCACTCGCCTAGATCACAACAGTGTGGACCACCTCACATTTCTAACAATGAATGAGGCGTGGATCTCAGAGGAGTTTAACACCTGTGACAGGTCGACTACGTTTGATTGAATTTCCTCATGGCAGCCCACAAATATCCACCACCCAGAACACAGAATGGTCCTTGTCTTATGTATATATAGCAGCATAAAAGGCCTTTTCTGTCAGGTGAACGCCTTTTGCCTAATTTTTGAGACCTGCACTGGCCGACAGTTAAATTTTTATCTCTAGCCACATAATCACAAAGCTGTCTCACTCCTCTGCCTCTCACTATGGTGTCGTATAAACCGCATTTACCATAAGGACCTTCTAATGTCACAAAGTCATGTGACTGTGCCCCTCCCCGTACTGTGCCCCTCCCCGCACTGTGCCCCCTTATACCCTGCATTGTGCCCTCTTACCACACCCTCTGAAGTGCCCCTAGTCATTCCCTGTACTGTGCCCTCTTATACTCTTTTATCCGATCACTGTACAGAGGTGTTTTCCGGTCACTGTACAGAGGTGTTATCCGGTCACTGTACAGAGGTGTTATCCGGTCACTGTACGGAGGTGTTATCCGGTCACTGTACAGAGGTGTTATCCGGTCACTGTACGGAGGTGTTATCCGGTCACTGTACGGAGGTGTTATCCGGTCACTGTACGGAGGTGTTATCCGGTCACTGTACGGAGGTGTTATCCGGTCACTGTACGGAGGTGTTATCCGGTCACTGTACAGAGGTGTTATCCGGTCACTGTACGGAGGTGTTATCCGGTCACTGTACAGAGGTGTTATCCGGTCACTGTACGGCAGTGTTATCCGGTCACTGTACAGAGGTGTTATCCGGTCACTGTACAGAGGTGTTATCCGGTCACTGTACAGAAGTGTTATCTGGTCACTGTACAGAGGTGTTATTCGGTCACTGTACAGAGGTGTTATCCGGTCACTGTACAAAGGTGTTATCCGGTCACTGTACAGATGTGTTATCCGGTCACGGTGCAGATGTGTTATCCGGTCACTGTACAGATGTGTTATCCGGTCACTGTACAGATGTGTTATCCGGTCACTGTACGGCAGTGTTAACCGGTCACTGTATGGTGGTGTTATTCGGTCACTGTACAAAGGTGTTATCCGGTCACTGTACAAAGGTGTTATCCGGTCACTGTACAGAGGTGTTATCCGGTCACGGTGCAGAGGTGTTATCCGGTCACTGTACAGAGGTGTTATCCGGTCACTGTACAGAGGTGTTATCCGGTCACTGTACAGAGGTGTTATCCGGTCACTGTACAGAGGTGTTATCCGGTCACTGTACGGAGGTGTTATCCGGTCACTGTACAGAGCTGTTATCCAGTCACGGTGCAGATGTGTTATCCGGTCACTGTACAGAGCTGTTATCCAGTCACGGTGCAGATGTGTTATCCGGTCACTGTACAGATGTGTTATCCGGTCACTGTACAGATGTGTTATCCGGTCACTGTACAGATGTGTTATCCGGTCACTGTACGGCAGTGTTATCCGGTCACTGTATGGTGGTGTTATTCGGTCACTGTACAAAGGTGTTATCCGGTCACTGTACAAAGGTGTTATCCGGTCACTGTACAGAGGTGTTATCCTGTCACTGTACAGAGGTGTTATCCGGTCACTGTACAGAGGTGTTATCCGGTCACTGTACAGAGGTGTTATCCGGTCACTGTACAGAGGTGTTATCCGGTCACTGTACAGAGGTGTTATCCGGTCACTGTACAGAGGTGTTATCCGATCACTGTATGGCAGTGTTATCCGGTCACTGTACAGAGGTGTTATCCGGTCAGTGTACAGAGGTGTTATCCGGTCAGTGTACAGAGGTGTTATCCGGTCACTGTACAGAGGTGTTATCCGGTCACTGTACAGAGGTGTTATCCGGTCACTGTACAGAGGTGCTATCCGGTCACTGTACAGAGGTGTTATCCGGTCACTGTACAGAGGTGTTATCCGGTCACTGTACAGAGGTGTTATCCGGTCACTGTACAGAGGTGTTATCCGGTCACTGTACAGAGGTGTTATCCGGTCACTGTACAGAGGTGTTATCCGGTCACGGTATGGCGGTGTTATCCAGTCACTGTACAGAGGTGCTATCCGGTCACTGTACAGAGGTGTTATCCGGTCACTGTACAGAGGTGTTATCCGGTCACTGTACAAAGGTGTTATCCGGTCACTGTACAAAGGTGTTATCCGGTCACTGTACAGAGGTGTTATCCGGTCACTGTACAGAGGTGTTATCCGGTCACTGTACAGAGGTGTTATTCGGTCACTGTACAGAGGTGTTATTCGGTCACTGTACAAAGGTGTTATCCGGTCACTGTACAAAGGTGTTATCCGGTCACTGTACAAAGGTGTTATCCGGTCACTGTACAGAGGTGTTATCCGGTCACTGTACAGAGGTGTTATCCGGTCACTGTACAGAGGTGTAGTTATCCGGTCACTGTACAGAGGTGTAGTTATCCGGTCACTGTACAGAGGTGTTATCCGGTCACTGTACAGAGGTGTTATCCGGTCACTGTACAGAGGTGTTATCCGGTCACTGTACAGAGGTGTTATCCGGTCACTGTACAGAGGTGTTATCCGGTCACTGTACAGAGGTGTTATCGGTCACTGTACAGAGGTGTTATCCGGTCACTGTACAAGGTGTTATCCGGTCACTGTACAGGTGTTATCCGTCACTGTACAGAGGTGTTATCCGGTCACTGTACAGAGGTGTTATCCGGTCACTGTACAGAGGTGTTATCCGGTCACTGTACAGAGGTGTTATCCGGTCACTGTACAGAGGGTTATCCGGTCACTGTACAGAGGTGTTTCCGGTCACTGTACGGAGGTGTTATCCGGTCACTGTACGAGGTGTTATCCGGTCACTGCAGAGGTGTTATCCGGTCACTGTACAGAGGTGTATCCGGTCACTGTACAGAGGTGTTATCCGGTCACTGTACAGAGGTGTTATCCGGTCACTGTACAGAGGTGTTATCCGGTCACTGTACAGAGGTGTTATCCGGTCACTGTACAGAGGTGTTATCCGATCACTGTACAGAGGTGTTATCCGGTCACTGTACAGAGGTGTTATCCGGTCACTGTACAGAGGTGTTATCCGGTCAGTGTACAGAGGTGTTATCCGGTCACTGTACAGAGGTGTTATCCGGTCACTGTACAGAGGTGTTATCCGGTCACTGTACAGAGGTGTTATCCGGTCACTGTACAGAGGGTGCTATCCGGTCACTGTACAGAGGTGTTATCCGGTCACTGTACAGAGGTGTTATCCGGTCACTGTACAGAGGTGTTAATCCGGTCACTGTACAGAGGTGTATCCGGTCACTGTACAGAGGTGTTATCCGGTCACGGTACAGCGGTGTTATCCGGTCACTGTACAGAGGTGTTATCCGGTCCACTGTTACAGAGGTGTTATCCGGTCACTGTACAGAGGTGCTTATCCGGTCACTGTACAAAGGTGTTATCCGGTCACTGTACAAAGGTGTTATCCGGTCACTGTACAGAGGGTTATCCGGTCACTGTACAGAGGTGTTATCCGGTCACTGTACAGAGGTGTTATCGGTCACTGTACGAGGTGTTATCCGGTCACGGTACAGAGGTGTTATTCGGTCACTGTACAAAGGTGTTATCCGGTCACTGTACAAAGGTGTTATCCGGTCACTGTACAAAGGTGTTATCCGGTCACTGTACAGAGGTGTTATCCGGTCACTGTACAGAGGTGTTATCCGGTCACTGTACAGAGGTGTTATCCGGTCACTGTACAGAGGTGTTATCCGGTCACTGTACAGAGGTGTTATTCGGTCACTGTACAGAGGTGTTATCCGGTCACTGTACAGAGGTGTTATCCGGTCACTGTACAGAGGTGTTATCCGGTCACGGTGCAGAGGTGTTATCCGGTCACTGTACAGAGGTGTTATTCCGGTCACTGTACAAAGGTGTTATCCGGTCACTGTACAAAGGTGTTATCCGGTCACTGTACAAAGGTGTTATCCGGTCACTGTACAGAGGTGTTATCCGGTCACTGTACAGAGGTGTTATCCGGTCACTGTACAGAGGTGCTATCCGGTCACTGTACAGAGGTGTTATCCGGTCACTGTACAGAGGTGTTATCCGGTCACTGTACAGAGGTGTTATCCGGTCACTGTACGGAGGTGTAGTTATCCAGTCACTGTACAGAGGTGTTATCCGGTCACGGTGCAGAGGTGTTATCCGGTCACTGTACAGAGGTGTTATCCGGTCACTGTACAGAGGTGTTATCCGGTCACTGTACAGAGGTGTTATCCGGTCACTGTACAGAGGTGTTATCCGGTCACTGTACGGAGGTGTTATCCGGTCACTGTACAGAGGTGTTATCCGGTCACGGTGCAGAGGTGTTATCCGGTCACTGTACAGAGGTGCTATCCGGTCACTGTATGGTGGTGTTATCCGGTCACTGTACAGAGGTGCTATCCGGTCACTGTACAGATGTGTTATCCGGTCACTGTACAAAGGTGTTATCCGGTCACTGTACAGATGTGTTATCCGGTCACTGTACGGCAGTGTTATCCGGTCACTGTATGGCGTAGTTATCCGGTCACTGTACAAAGGTGTTATCCGGTCACGGTGCAGAGGTGTTATCCGGTCACTGTACAGAGGTGTTATCCGGTCACTGTACAGAGGTGTTATCCGGTCACTGTACAGAGGTGTTATCCGGTCACTGTACAGAGGTGTTATCCGGTCACTGTACAGAGGTGTTATCCGGTCACTGTACAGAGGTGTTATCCGGTCACTGTACAGAGGTGTTATCCGGTCACTGTACAGAGGTGTTATCCGGTCACTGTATGGTGGTGTTATCCGGTCACTGTACAGAGGTGTTATCCGGTCACTGTACAGAGGTGTTATCCAGTCACTGTACAGAGGTGTTATCCGGTCACTGTATGGTGGTGTTATCCGGTCACTGTACAGAGGTGTTATCCAGTCACTGTACAGAGGTGTTATCCGGTCACGGTGCAGAGGTGTTATCCGGTCACTGTATGGTGGTGGTATCCAATAACTGGATGGCCATAACTGTACCCCTTTCCCTGCCCACGCCATCCTTTTATAGACAGAATATATAAAAATATGCAGTTTGCGGTGCTAAGGACCTATGCGCCACAATCATTGTCAGAAATACACCTAACACGTATTACTATATAACAAATGACCCCCTAATTGCATTATTATTCGGGGGTAGGGCTAATATCTTAATATTATATAGATTCTAGTGTATTATACTGTGCCCTGTATTTCCCAGTAGATAAATGATCCTTGGGAAGCACAGTCCTCCCCCCTGACCACCAGGACCAGGCAGCGCTGGGTCAGCACATGGCGGCCTCCCCTCTCCGCTGTGTACTGGGGCTTATTCTGACACTGGGTTCACATCCTATTTCTGCCATCTATGCAATGCATACCTCAAATGTCTGCGTTACCAGATGCCTCAGACTGATGCCGTACAGTGGCGTCCGTTCACCATACAGTTCCATGGTAACAAAAAAATTACGTTAACGTATTGTAAGGGGGTCATTCTCACAAGAATCGTCGTCCACCGCAGCTTTCGGGGCCAAACATTGCATTTATTGGGAAGACATTTTTCATACACGGAACAGTCCAGTTAATCACTGGGGTGGTGAGGTTCCCACATACATCAAAACAAATACCTGCCCGGCTGGGCTCTCACTGCACCTGTTAACGTGGCCCTGACTCAGCTACAGAACCCTGTTCACACACGGAGCCCATATGCGGCTTTTTCTCAGCCCGTAGTTCCCCAACCTCTCCGGCTGTAATCAGTCCCATACCTGTATGGGGAAGTGTGGCCCAACAGTCCCCCCGACTCCGGCCTTGTGACCCTTGAATCCCAGCGTTGCGGCGTTCCCCAAACTTCGGCCTGTCACAATGCCCCGGGGTCTCTAAGCCTGGCGAGCTGAGACCACACACATAGCCTCTGCTCTGGGTCTCTGCATCTCACAGCGTATCTCTTCCCAGACTGACCTCCTCTGAGGCGCTTTATGCTGCCCTGATTACAGCAGGCCTCACCTGCCATCACCTCAGGTAGAAAGGAAAACCCGTACTGGAAGGGTGTGGACTGGCAACTCCCTCTACCAAGCCTAGCCACCAGTCCGAGTAAAATACAGCCCAGAAAATGTATACAGAAATGTCTCAGCATTAAAATCACCAAGTAGATTCATTCTGTCAGTGCGCTTCACAGATGGAAGTGGGGCATCGAGATCATTATAAAACTTTACTTCATCTGGATTTGTCATTGAGTTAGGGCTGGGATAAACACTGAGGTTGGGGGATGAGGCAGGATGGGATTGGGTCAAGTGCACAGGTGGTGATGCAGCGTGGCAGTCCACAGGGGTAGAACACGTGAGGTGCGCGGTGGGCCGGAATGTACATACAGTTCATCGGTTACTCACGGTTTAGCAGACGCCTCCCTGGGCCGGCAGTGCAGTGGGAGAACAGCACTGGATTCTCCGGGGCACACTCCATTACAGGGGACACCGGCCAGGTGGTGGTCGAGGTGGCCTTGATGGTGGATGGGTGCTGAGTGCTTGTGTGGCTGGGCCCCTGGTTTAGGTTGTGTCGTGACGCCAGCACCTTGATGGTGCAAGATGATGAGAGTAGTGGTAGTAGTATGGAGATAGAAGAATGAGACAGGTTTGAATACAACTGAGAAATTTACTGTAACCAGGTTCTTGATGACAGTTTACAACCAGTAATAAAGCCGTCTCTGATACACATGCAGGTAGATGTAGTGATGAATCCCAGTAACAGGCTGTACTGGTGGCTATGCCTCAGGCTGTAGTAGGTAATTGTGTACTCACTGATATTCAGCTCTTTGCCTGGTTCCGTTTCTCCAGCTTATTACTGGTGGGGCTGCCGGAAGCTAATAGATCCTTCACCTTGAATCCAAAGGTCCTTAAAGCCTGGTAAAATGGCTGTTGTCCTTTGTGTCTTTCTCACTTGAAATGACTTCCACTAAACCAGCCAGCAGCTGCACTCTCACTCCAACTCCTCCTCCTCCTCCTCCTCTCTAACTAGGCCTGAACTGGGGTCTATATATCCTAGTGCTATCCCCATCTAGTGGTGAAATGTATGTAGTGCACCTGGCAGCCTGCTAACAGGGATTTCACATAAGGATGAAATACAGCATGATATAACGTGACACACTAGTGGGACGCTGCAGTGAGATGTGATCTGGAGAGTAGAGTGGAGAGTTTATCTTCCGTAATGGTGGAGAAGAGGACCGAGCAGTTGTGTAGAGGGTCTGTAGGGACCGTGCACTGAAGCTTTCTCTGATGTTGACTATCTTTTGTTTGAAGTTTGTGGAAAAGTCCTCAGCTGAGCTGAGAGGAGAGGGTGGGGGGCTGGGGGACGGAGAAGGAAGGTAAACGTGGTAAAAAGTCGTTTATGGCTGTGGGACAGGGAAGATATGAGAGATGAGAAGTCGTCTGTTTTGTATCAGCGAGTGAGGATTTGAACATGAGGAGGGATTGTCTGTATGCGGTGAAGTGATCCTTAGGGTAGGATTTCTTCCATCACCGCTCAGCAGCCCTGGAAGCTTGTCTGAGTTTTTTGGTCAGGTTGGTGTGCCAGGGTTGTCTACAGATTTTTCGGGTTTTCATGTGTGTGTGTGGGGGGGGGGGGGGAAGCTGAGTCCAGAGCTGTACTTATTGTGGTGTTATATAGGGTGGTGGCAGCATCTGGGAACAAAATGGTAGAGAGTGGGAGAAGATAGTCAGAAAGCAAGTGAAAGTCAAGATGTTTAAGGTTCCTGTGAGGGTGTGATAGTGTGTGGACCGGGGGAGCTGCAGAAGAGACTAATAAAGAGAAAGTGAGTAGGTTGTGGTCAGATAGGGGGAGAGACAAATTGGAAAGGTTAGATAGGATCTAATCTATACCCGCCTCTGCTCCCTAAGTGTGACCATCTCTGTGGGTAGGAACAGAAGACCACTGTGAGAGGCCGAAGGAGGATGGGAGTGTTAGAAGCTTAGAGGCGGCTGAGTGACAGGTGTCAATGGGGATGTTAAAGTCACCCATGATGATAGTGGGGATGTCGGCAGAAAGAAAGTGAAGGACCCAGGTATTAAAGTGGTCAAGAAAGATGGTGGCTGGGCCTGGGGGGCGGTAAATGACAGCTACTTGGAGGTTGGAGGGAGAATAGATGAGAGAGTACTTCAAATGAAGTGAGTGTAATGGAGGGTGGCAATGTTAGGCATGTTTTTGTGAGACCAAGAAAGGAAAGTTTCTGAGAGAAGAAGAGGTCATGAATGTAGGAGAGTTTGTTACAGACAGAGCGAGCGTTCCATAATGCTCCTGGAAGAGGAACCAAGGGAGCAGGGATCAGGGGAGTGTTTTTCAGACTTTGAACTCTCCTCAGACTGAGACCTCCTTCTACACCGTCACCCCACGGACTAAGATCTCCCATCAGACTGAGAGCTCCTTCTACTATGTGTCCCCACAGACAAGTGAAGGTCACTCAGACTGAGATCTCCTTCCACATTGTGTCTCCACAGATGACCACCTCTCAGACTGAGACCTCCTTCTAAACTGTCACCCCACAGACTAAGATTTCCCATCAGACTGAGACCTTCTACGCCGTGCCCTTCTCTCAGACTGAGACCTCTTTCTACTATGTGTCCCCTCAGACAAGAAACTTCCTTCGGACTTAGACCTCCTTCCTCACTGTCTCCACAGATGATATCCAGACCTCCTTCTACACTAAGACCCCAGACTTTGAACTCTCCTCAGAATGAGATCTCGGTCTACACCATCACCCAACAGACTAAGATCTCCTATGCCATTAGCTTCCCTCAGACTGAGACTTCCTTCCACACTGTGACCCCACAGAAGATGACCTCCTCCCAGACTGAGACCAATTTCTACAGATGCCCCAGAATTTGAACTCTACTGAGACTGAGACCTCCTTCTACACTGTCAACCCACAGACTAAGATCTCCCATCAGACTGAGACCTCCTTCTACTATGTGTCCCCACAGATGATGACCTCCTTTCAGACTGAGACCTCCTTCTACAATGTCACCCCACAGACTAGGATCCCCTAGCAACACAATAGATGCAAGCATTATATATGGACTAAGCTCTCATTCTGATATAATAAAATCTGAGACTTATATCCAATATATTTTGATCAAAACACATCTGTGCCCACCTACCCCCGCCAAGGTGGTCTCAGTCAGGCAGGTTCTATGCAAAATCTACCTATGCTGTTGGACACCTATGTTCAGGAGAGCAGACCCTGCACATATAGTATGCTGCTCCTAGTCACTGCTATGTGCATCCAGCAACCAATGTACCAGCTATATGTACCACCTAATCATGGGCACCCGCACAGCTATATGTACCACCTAATCATGGGCACCCGCACAGCTATATGTACCACCTAATCATGGGTGCCTGCACAGCTATATTTATCACCTAATCATGGGGGTCCGCACAGCTATATGTACCACCTAATCATGGGTGCCTGCACAGCTATATTTATCACCTAATCATGGGCGCCCGCACAGCTATATGTACCACCTAATCATGGGCGCCCGCACAGCTATATTTATCACCTAATCATTGGCGCCCGCACAGCTATATGCACCACCTAATCATGGGGGTCCGCACAGCGATATGTACCACCTAATCATGGGCACCCGCACAGCTATATGTACAACCTAATCATGGGTGCCTGCACAGCTATATTTATCACCTAATCATGGGGGTCCGCACAGCTATATGTACCACCTAATCATGGGCGCCCGCACAGCTATATGTACCACCTAATCACGGGCGCCCGCACAGCTATATGTACCACCTAATCATGGGCGCCCGCACAGCTATATGTACCACCTAATCATGGGCGCCCGCACAGCGATATGTACCACCTAATCATGGGCGCCTGCACAGCTATATGTACCACCTAATCATGGGCGCCCGCACAGCTATATTTATCACCTAATCATTGGCGCCCGCACAGCTATATGTACCACCTAATCATGGGCGCCCGCACAGCTATATGTACCACCTAATCATGGGCGCCCGCACAGCTATATGTACCACCTAATCATGGGCGCCTGCACAGCTATATTTATCACCTAATCATGGGCACCTGCACAGCTATATGTACCACCTAATCATGGGACCCCGCACAGTTATATGTACCACCTAATCATGGGCACCTGCACAGCTATATGTACCACCTAATCATGGGACCCCGCACAGTTATATGTACCACCTAATCATGGGCACCTGCACAGCTATATGTACCACCTAATCATGGGGGTCCGCACAGCTATATGCACCACCTAATCATGGGGGTCCGCACAGCTATATGTACCACCTAATCATGGGCGCCTGCACAGCTATATTTATCACCTAATCATGGGCACCTGCACAGCTATATGTACCACCTAATCATGGGCGCCCGCACAGTTATATGTACCACCTAATCATGGGCACCTGCACAGCTATATGTGCCACCTAATCATGGGACCCCGCACAGCTATATGTACCACCTAATCATGGGCGCCCGCACAGCGATATGTACCACCTAATCATGGGGGTCCGCACAGCTATATGCACCACCTAATCATGGGGGTCCGCACAGCTATATGTACCACCTAATCATGGGCGCCCGCACAGCTATATGTACCACCTAATCATGGGCGCCCGCACAGCTATATGTACCACCTAATCATGGGGTCCGCTCAGCTATATGTACCACCTAATCATGGGAGCCCGCACAGCTATATGTATCACCTAATCATGGGGGTCCGCACAGCTATATGTACCACCTAATCATGGGCGCCCGCACAGCTATATGTACCACCTAATCATGGGCGCCCGCACAGCTATATGTACCACCTAATCATGGGCGCCCGCACAGCTATATGTACCACCTAATCATGGGAGCCCGCACAGCTATATGTACCACCTAATCATGGGTGCCCGCTCAGCTATATGTACCACCTAATCATGAGTGCCTGCACAGCTATATGTACCACCTAATCATGGGAGCCTGCACAGCTATATGTACCACCTAATCATGGGCGCCCGCACAGCTATATGTACCACCTAATCATGGGCGCCCGCACAGCGATATGTACCACCTAATCATGGGCGCCTGCACAGCTATATGTACCACCTAATCATGGGCGCCCGCACAGCTTTATGTACCACCTAATCATGGGAGCCCGCACAGCTATATGTACCACCTAATCATGGGCACCTGCACAGCTATATGTACCACCTAATCATGGGTGCCCGCACAGCGATATGTACCACCTAATCATGGGCGCCTGCACAGCTATATGTACCACCTAATCATGGGCACCTGCACAGCTATATGTACCACCTAATCATGGGGGCCCGCACAGCTATATGTACCACCTAATCATGGGCGCCCGCACAGCTATATGTACCACCTAATCATGGCGCCTGCACAGCTATATGTACCACCTAATCATGGGCGCCCACACAGCTATATGTACCACCTAATCATGGGCACCTGCACAGCTATATGTACCACCTAATCATGGGCGCCCGCACAGCTATATGTACCACCTAATCATGGGCGCCCGCACAGCTATATGTACCACCTAATCATGGGCGCCTGCACAGCTATATGTACCACCTAATCATGGGCGCCCGCACAGCTATATGTACCACCTAATCATGGGCACCTGCACAGCTATATGTACCACCTAATCATGGGAGCCCACACAGCGATATGTACCACCTAATCATGGGCGCCCGCACAGCTATATGTACCACCTAATCATGGGGGTCCGCACAGCTATATGTACCACCTAATCATGGGCGCCTGCACAGCTATATGTACCACCTAATCATGGGAGCCCACACAGCGATATGTACCACCTAATCATGGGCGCCCGCACAGCTATACGTACTACCTAATCATGGGGGCCCGCACAGCTATATGTACCACCTAATCATGGGCGCCCGCACAGCTATATGTACCACCTAATCATGGGGGTCCGCACAGCTATATGTACCACCTAATCATGGGAGCCCACACAGCTATATGTATCACCTAATCATGGGAGCCCGCACAGCTATATGTACCACCTAATCATGGGCGCCCGCACAGCGATATGTATCACCTGATCATGGGCGCCCGCACAGCTATATGTACCACCTAATCATGGGCGCCCACACAGCTATACGTACTACCTAATCATGGGGGCCCGCACAGCTATATGTACCACCTAATCATGGGCGCCCGCACAGCTATATGTACCACCTAATCATGGGCGCCCGCACAGCTATATGTACCACCTAATCATGGGCACCTGCACAGCTTTATGTACCACCTAATCATGGGCGCCCGCACAGCTATATGTACCACCTAATCATGGGCGCCCGCACAGCTATATGTACCACCTAATCATGGGCGCCTGCACAGCTATATGTACCACCTAATCATGGGCGCCCGCACAGCTATATGTACCACCTAATCATGGGCACCTGCACAGCTTTATGTACCACCTAATCATGGGCGCCCGCACAGCTATATGTACCACCTAATCATGGGCGCCCGCACAGCTATATGTACCACCTAATCATGGGCACCCGCACAGCTATATGTACCACCTAATCATGGGCACCTGCACAGCTATATGTACCACCTAATCATGGGCGCCCGCACAGCTATATGTACCACCTAATCATGGGCACCTGCACAGCTTTATGTACCACCTAATCATGGGCGCCTGCACAGCTATATGTACCACCTAATCATGGGCGCCCGCACAGCTATATGTACCACCTAATCATGGGCACCTGCACAGCTTTATGTACCACCTAATCAAGGCGACCTGTTTGATAGGAGGGGCAACAAGAATGCTACTCTCAGGATAAAGTATGAGCGCATTTATGAAAAAGCAGCCACAATATGTGCAGGATCTGCTTTCCTGAACATAGATTCCCAATAGCATAGGTAGGTATAGAGTAGGACCTGTCTGACTGAGACCACCTTGGTGGGGGTAGGTGGGCACAGATGTGTTTTGATCAAAATATATTGTCTGAGAGTCTCAGATTTTATTATATCAGAATGAGGGCTAAGTCCATATATAATGCTTGCATCTATTGTGTTAGGGTTAGACCTCCTTCCACACTGTGTCCCCACAAATGATGACCTCCTCTCAGACAGAGACCTCCTTCCACACTGTGTCCCCACAAATGATGACCTCCTCTCAGACTCAGACCTCCTTCCACACTGTGTCCCCACAAATGATGACCTCCTCTCAGACTGAGACCTCCTTCTATACTGGGTCCTCACAAATGATGACCTCCTCTCAGACTCAGACCTCCTTCCACACTGTGTCACCACAAATGATGACCTCCTCTCAGACTGAGACCTCCTTCTATACTGGGTCCTCACAAATGATGACCTCCTCTCAGACTCAGACCTCCTTCCACACTGTGTCCCCACAAATGATGACCTCCTCTCAGACAGAGACCTCCTTCCACACTGTGTCCCCACAAATGATGACCTCCTCTCAGACTGAGACCTCCATCCACACTGTGTCCCCACAAATGATGACCTCCTCTCAGACTCAGACCTCCTTCCACACTGTGTGACCACAAACGATGACCTCCTCTCAGACCTCCTTCCACACTGTGTCCCCACAAATGATGACCTCCTCTCAGACTCAGACCTCCTTCCACACTGTGTCCCCACAAATGATGACCTCCTCTCAGACTCAGACCTCCTTCCACACTGTGTCCCCACAAATGATGACCTCCCCTCAGACAGAGACCTCCTTCCACACTGTGTCCCCACAAATGATGACCTCCTCTCAGAGTGAGACCTCCTTCCACACTGTGTCCCCACAAATGATGACCTCCTCTCAGACTCAGACCTCCTTCCACACTGTGTCCCCACAAATGATGACCTCCTCTCAGACTCAGACCTCCTTCCACACTGTGTCCCCACAAATGATGACCTCCTCTCAGACTGAGACCTCCTTCCACACTGTGTTCCCACAAATGATGACCTCCTCTCAGACTGAGACCTCCTTCCACACTGTGTCCCCACAAATGATGACCTCCTCTCAGACTCAGACCTCCTTCCACACTGTGTCCCCACAAATGATGACCTCCTCTCAGAGTGAGACCTCCTTCCACACATTGTCCCCACAAATGATGACCTCCTCTCAGACTGAGACCTCCTTCCACACTGTGTCCCCACAAATGATGACCTCCTCTCAGACTGAGACCTCCTTCCACACTGTGTCCCCACAAATGATGACCTCCTCTCAGACTCAGACCTCCTTCCACACTGTGCCCCACAAATGATGACCTCCTCTCAGATTGAGACCTCCTTCCACACTGTGTCTCCTCAGACCATTGGCCTAGGCTCAGAAGCCTGATTACAGCAGGAGGTTGGAGCTGCTCCTCCTCGGCTTTTGTGGTGGGATGCACTTGCTGTTTTATCCTCATCCTTAGAATAAAGCCAGGAGAGTTTCTGCCTATCAGGGGCCGGGGGTGTGAGGGGAGGGGGGCTGTTCCTGACCAATTCCAAGCTCAGCATCCTGACGTCAGCTCCTGGCCCTCTGCCCCCAGCTCCTTTCTATAGAGATGCTAATTGTATGCCTCATCCAGGACTGATACCCTCATCTTAATTCCAGCATCTGATCAGATTGAACCCCCCAATTCTCACATCCCCTCTTCCCTGCAGCCCCCTCCCCCTCTCATCCTCTCCTCAGTATAAGCCCTCACACATCCCATTTCCTTCCTCCCTTTGTCTTTTCAATCCATGATTTTTTTGTCCTCAGCTGTGGGGGAGGGATAATATGAAGAAACAGCAATAAGAGAGTCTGGGAGGACACACCGGGGGCTCCGCCGTTATTACAGCCCAGGAGATCTTTTGCATTAATGGGACTGTGATACCCCCCACCACCGCCACTCTGCTCTCCAGTCTCCATTCCTCAGCCACTGTCTTCAGGACCACAATGGCTGGAGGGTCTCTTCACCAGAATGCTCCTTATCCTCCTGCACAACAGCAGCAAACCCCACAGATGGAGACCGAGGCTTCAGATTCAAGAAAGAGACCCCTGGAGACTCCAACTGAGGCTTCCAGCACCAAGAGGTCCAACACAGCAGGTCAGTCCAGATATTAAGGTGATGGGGTCTTATATTCTGGGGGGCTGAGACAGCAGCTCTGACCTTATGACATTGATCCTGGTATGCCTCATAGATACGGTTTCTGCTCCAGGATCTGTCACCTCTTGCCATCATGCACGGATTTGTGTGGCCTTCTCCATGGCATCTCCATTCACTAACCCGTCTATTGTCTGTGGAGGTTAACGGCTTGCGTCCTTGTTCACCTCAGCCATAGCATTTCATGCTCTTACATAAGATGTGAGGATGTGAGGCCCCTCGGGCCGTTCTCCTCACTGTGATATCTGGAGATGGTGGGCTCAGGCAAGCCTCCTTAGATCCACATTGTGTTTAAGACGACGACGGAGCCTTTTCGAGCCTCCATTTTTGTGAGCACAGAGAATGATATGGGCTGAGACTGGCTCCGGCCTCTGAGAAGTACCAGTCCACACACAGGACTGTAATCTCCACAAATAGAACCGCCATCTATCGCCTTGAACCCCCCAGCAGGCAGATACTGCACAGTGATAAGATGACGGGACACAAAGTCCAGACCCTACAATGGGCTTGTGAGAGGTGGACTGAAGGGTGAGATGACGGGCAGAGGGCCCTCCATCACCCATTATAGTATCGTCCTGCACGGTCTAGATGAACATTTAGGTCCCTTTCACACGAGCGAGTTTTCTGCGCAGGTGCAATGCGTGACATGAACGCATAGCAGCCGCGCTGAATCCGGACCCATTCATTTCAATGGGGCTGTGTACTTCAGCGTTGTTTTTCACGCATCACTTGTGCGTTGCGTGAAAATCGCAGCAGGTTCTATATTCTGCGTTTTTCTCGCACCACTGGCCCTATTGAAGTAAATGGGGCTGTGTGAAAAACGCATTACATCCGCAAGCAAGTGCGATTTTCATGGATGGTTGCTCATAGATGTTTCTAGTAAACAATCCGTTTTTTCACACGCGTGCAAAAAACATTAAAACACATTGCACTCGCGCGGAAAAAACTGAACAGCGCCATGCAATCGCAGACAAAACTCACTGAGCATGCTTGTAGAATCGCGCGATTTTCCCAGAACGCACCCGAAACGCATCCGGACCTAATCCAGAAAAAAAAAACATCTGCTTTCATCAAGTAGCAACAAGACCATTGTCCATGGATTGTGGCTGGTGCTGCAGCTCCACAGACGTGAACGCAATACCACACCTGCGGCCTAGGTGGCGCTGTTCTAGAAGGAAGAAGCCATGGTTTTCTGATGTTTGACAACCCCTTTAAGTTGTATTTTCACAAAAGATAAAGGCGACAATCGACTGAAAATGGCAAAAATGTGACCCATCATACTGTCCAAAACACGTACACGGTATTACCGGCTGACACTGCACGCGCCATTATCGGCTGACACTGCACGCGCCATTATCGGCTGACACTGCACGCGCCATTACCGGCTGACGCTGCACGCGCCATTATCGGCTGACGCTACACGCGCCATTATCGGCTGACACTGCACGCGTCATTATCGGCTGACACTGCACGCGCCATTATCGGCTGACACTGCACGCGCCATTATCGGCTGACACTGCACGCGTCATTATCGGCTGACACTGCACGCGCCATTATCGGCTGACACTGCACGCGCCATTATCGGCTGACGCTGCACGCGCCATTACCGGCTGACGCTGCACGCGCCATTACCGGCTGACGCTGCACGCGCCATTATCGGCTGACGCTACACGCGCCATTATCGGCTGACACTGCACGCGCCATTACCGGCTGACGCGGCACGCGCCATTACCGGCTGACGCTACACGCGCCATTACCGGCTGACGCTACACGCGCCATTATCGGCTGACGCTACACGCGCCATTACCGGCTGACGCTGCACGCGTCATTATCGGCTGACACTGCACGCGCCATTATCGGCTGACACTGCACGCGCCATTATCGGCTGACGCTACACGCGCCATTATCGGCTGACACTGCACGCGCCATTATCGGCTGACACTGCACGCGCCATTACCGGCTGACACTGCACGCGCCATTAGCGGCTGACACTGCACGCGCCATTACCGGCTGACGCTGCACGCGCCATTAGCGGCTGACGCTGCACGCGCCATTATCGGCTGACGCTGCACGCGTCATTATCGGCTGACACTGCACGCGCCATTATCGGCTGACACTGCACGCGCCATTATCGGCTGACGCTACACGCGCCATTATCGGCTGACACTACAGGCCCCATTATCGGCTGACACTGCACGCGCCATTATCAGCTAAGGCTACAGGTGCCATTATCGGCTGACACTGCACGCGCCATTATCGGCTGACACTGCACGCGCCATTATCGGCTGACACTGCACGCGCCATTATCGGCTGACACTGCACGCGCCATTACCGGCTGACACTGCACGCGCCATTACCGGCTGACACTGCACGCGCCATTACCGGCTGACACTGCACGCGCCATTACCGGCTGACACTACAGGCCCCATTATCGGCTTACACTGCACACGCCATTATCGGCTGACACTACAGGCGCCATTATCGGCTGACACTACAGGCGCCATTATCGGCTAAGGCTACACGCGCCATTATCGGCTGACACTGCACGCGCCATTACCGGCTGACACTACAGGCACCATTATCGGCTTACACTGCACACGCCATTATCGGCTGACACTACAGGCGCCATTATCGGCTGACACTACAGGCGCCATTATCGGCTAAGGCTACACGCGCCATTATCGGCTGACACTACACGCGCCATTATCGGCTGACACTACACGCGCCATTATCAGCTAAGGCTACAGGCACCATTATCGGCTTACACTGCACGCGCCATTACCGGCTGACACTACAGGCACCATTATCGGCTTACACTGCACACGCCATTATCGGCTGACACTACAGGCGCCATTATCGGCTGACACTACAGGCGCCATTATCGGCTGACACTGCACGCGCCATTATCGGCTGACACTGCACGCGCCTTATCGGCTGACACTGCACGCGCCATTATCGGCTGACACTGCACGCGCCATTACCGGCTGACACTGCACGCGCCATTATCGGCTGACACTACAGGTGCCATTATCGGCTGACACTGCACGCGCCTTATCGGCTGACACTGCACGCGCCATTATCGGCTGACACTGCACGCGCCATTACCGGCTGACACTGCATGCGCCATTATCGGCTGACACTACACGCGCCATTATCGGCTGACACTGCACGCGCCATTATCGGCTGACACTGCACGCGCCATTACCGGCTGACACTGCACGCGCCATTAGCGGCTGACACTGCACGCGCCATTACCGGCTGACGCTGCACGCGCCATTACCGGCTGACGCTGCACGCGCCATTATCGGCTGACGCTGCACGCGTCATTATCGGCTGACGCTGCACGCGCCATTATCGGCTGACACTGCACGCGCCATTATCGGCTGACGCTACACGCGCCATTATCGGCTGACACTGCACGCGCCATTATCGGCTGACACTACACGCGCCATTATCAGCTAAGGCTACAGGCACCATTATCGGCTTACACTGCACGCGCCATTACCGGCTGACACTACAGGCACCATTATCGGCTTACACTGCACACGCCATTATCGGCTGACACTACAGGCGCCATTATCGGCTGACACTACAGGCGCCATTATCGGCTGACACTGCACGCGCCATTATCGGCTGACACTGCACGCGCCTTATCGGCTGACACTGCACGCGCCATTATCGGCTGACACTGCACGCGCCATTACCGGCTGACACTGCACGCGCCATTATCGGCTGACACTACACGCGCCATTATCAGCTAAGGCTACACGCGCCATTATCGGCTGACACTACACGCGCCATTATCGGCTGACACTACACGCGCCATTATCAGCTAAGGCTACAGGCGCCATTATCGGCTGACACTACACGCGCCATTATCGGCTGACACTGCACGCGCCATTATCGGCTGACACTGCACGCGCCATTACCGGCTGACACTGCACGCGCCATTAGCGGCTGACACTGCACGCGCCATTACCGGCTGACGCTGCACGCGCCATTACCGGCTGACGCTGCACGCGCCATTATCGGCTGACGCTGCACGCGTCATTATCGGCTGACACTGCACGCGCCATTATCGGCTGACACTGCACGCGCCATTATCGGCTGACGCTACACGCGCCATTATCGGCTGACACTACAGGCCCCATTATCGGCTGACACTGCAAGCGCCATTATCAGCTAAGGCTACAGGTGCCATTATCGGCTGACACTGCACGCGCCATTATCGGCTGACACTGCACGCGCCATTATCGGCTGACACTGCACGCGCCATTATCGGCTGACACTGCACGCGCCATTACCGGCTGACACTGCACGCGCCATTACCGGCTGACACTGCACGCGCCATTACCGGCTGACACTGCACGCGCCATTACCGGCTGACACTACAGGCACCATTATCGGCTTACACTGCACACGCCATTATCGGCTGACACTACAGGCGCCATTATCGGCTGACACTACAGGCGCCATTATCGGCTAAGGCTACACGCGCCATTATCGGCTGACACTACACGCGCCATTATCGGCTGACACTACACGCGCCATTATCAGCTAAGGCTACAGGCGCCATTATCGGCTGACACTACAGGCGCCATTATCGGCTGACACTGCACGCGCCATTATCGGCTGACACTGCACGCGCCTTATCGGCTGACACTGCACGCGCCATTATCGGCTGACACTGCACGCGCCATTACCGGCTGACACTGCACGCGCCATTATCGGCTGACACTACAGGTGCCATTATCGGCTTACACTGCACGCGCCATTATCGGCTGACACTGCACGCGCCATTATCGTCTGACACTGCACGCGCCATTATCGGCTGACACTGCACGCGCCATTATCGGCTGACACTGCACGCGCCATTATCGGCTGACACTGCACGCGCCATTACCGGCTGACACTGCACGCGCCATTACCGGCTGACACTACAGGCACCATTATCGGCTTACACTGCACACGCCATTATCGGCTGACACTACAGGCGCCATTATCGGCTGACACTACAGGCGCCATTATCAGCTAAGGCTACACGCGCAATTATCGGCTGACACTACACGCGCCATTATCAGCTAAGGCTACACGCGCCATTATCGGCTGACACTACACGCGCCATTATCGGCTGACACTACACGCGCCATTATCGGCTGACACTACACGCGCCATTATCAGCTAAGGCTACAGGCGCCATTATCGGCTGACACTACAGGCCCCATTATCGGCTGACACTGCACGCGCCATTATCAGCTAAGGCTACACGCGCCATTATCGGCTGACACTACCTCCGCCATTATTGGCTAAGGCTACACGCGCCATTATCGGACAAGGCTACACGCGCCATTATCGGATGACACTACACGCGCCATTGTCGCATGACACTGCACGCGCCATTATCGGATGACACTACACGCGCCATTATCGACTGACACTGCACGCGCCATTATCGGATGACACTACAGGCGCCATTATCGGCTGACACTACAGGCGCCATTATCAGCTAAGGCTACACGCGCAATTATCGGCTGACACTACACGCGCCATTATCAGCTAAGGCTACACGCGCCATTATCGGCTGACACTACACGCGCCATTATCGGCTGACACTACACGCGCCATTATCGGCTGACACTACACGCGCCATTATCAGCTAAGGCTACAGGCGCCATTATCGGCTGACACTACAGGCCCCATTATCGGCTGACACTGCACGCGCCATTACCGGCTGACACTGCACGCGCCATTACCGGCTGACACTGCACGCGCCATTATCGGCTGACACTACAGGCGCCATTATCGGCTGACACTGCACGCGCCATTATCGGGTGACACTACAGGCCCCATTATCGGCTGACACTACAGGCCCCATTATCGGGTGACACTACAGGCCCCATTATCGGCTGACACTACAGGCCCCATTATCGGCTGACACTACAGGCCCCATTATCGGCTGACACTACACGCGCCATTATCGACTGACACTACAGGCCCCATTATCGGCTGACACTACAGGCCCCATTATCGGCTGACACTACACGCGCCATTATCGGCTGACACTACACACGTCATTATCGGCTGACACTACCTCCGCCATTATTGGCTAAGGCTACACGCGCCATTATCGGACAAGGCTACACGCGCCATTATCGGACGACACTACACGCGCCATTATCGGACAAGGCTACACGCGCCATTATCGGACAACACTACACGCGCCATTATCGGACGACACTACACGCGCCATTATCGGACGACACTACACGTGCCATTATCGGATGACACTACACGCGCCATTATCGGATGACACTACACGCGCCATTATCGGATGACACTACACGCGCCATTATCGGATGACACTACACGCGCCATTATCGGATGACACTACACGCGCCATTATCGGCTGACACCACACGCGCCATTATCGGCTGACACTGCACGCGCCATTATCGGCTGACACTACACGCGCCATTATCGGCTGACACCACACGCGCCATTATCGGCTGACACCACACGCGCCATTATCTACTGAGCCTACAGGAGGAGTAATGGCCGTCGAAGAATATTAGAAGATTAATGGTAAAGGGTTTTACAGGGCTATGTCTACCCACAATATACACTTCACCTATAGCTTCCTCTATACTACTCCGCACAGCAGAGCTGACAGATCCTCTATACTACACCGCACAGCAGAGCTGACAGATCCTCTATACTACACCGCACAGCAGAGCTGACAGAACCTCTATACTACACCACACAGCAGAGCTGACAGAACCTTTATACTACACCGTACAGCAGAGCTGACAGAACCTCTATACTACACCGCACAGCAGAGCTGACAGAACCTCTATACTACACCGCACAGCAGAGCTGACAGAACCTCTATACTACACCACACAGCAGAGCTGACAGATCCTCTATACTACACCGCACAGCAGAGCTGACAGAACCTCTATACTACACCGCACAGCAGAGCTGACAGAACCTCTATACTACACCACACAGCAGAGCTGACAGAACCTCTATACTACACCACACAGGAGAGCTGACAGAACCTTTATACTACACCGCACAGCAGAGCTGACAGAACCTCTATACTACACCACACAGCAGAGCTGACAGATCCTCTATACTACACCGCACAGCAGAGCTGACAGATCCTCTATACTACACCGCACAGCAGAGCTGACAGAACCTCTATACTACACCACACAGCAGAGCTGACAGAACCTTTATACTACACCGTACAGCAGAGCTGACAGAACCTCTATACTACACCGCACAGCAGAGCTGACAGAACCTCTATACTACACCGCACAGCAGAGCTGACAGAACCTCTATACTACACCACACAGCAGAGCTGACAGATCCTCTATACTACACCACACAGGAGAGCTGACAGATCCTCTATACTACACCGCACAGCAGAGCTGACAGAACCTCTATACTACACCGCACAGCAGAGCTGACAGAACCTCTATACTACACCACACAGCAGAGCTGACAGAACCTCTATACTACACCACACAGGAGAGCTGACAGAACCTTTATACTACACCGCACAGCAGAACTGACAGAACCTTTATACTACACCGCACAGCAGAGCTGACAGAACCTCTATACTACTCCGCACAGCAGGGCTGACAGAACCTTTATACTACACCACACAGCAGAGCTGACAGATCCTCTATACTACACCACACAGCAGAGCTGACAGATCCTCTATACTACACCGCACAGGAGAGCTGACAGATCCTCTATACTACACCACACAGCAGAGCTGACAGATCCTCTATACTACACCGCACAGGAGAGCTGACAGATCCTCTATACTACACCACACAGGAGAGCTGACAGATCCTCTATACTACACCACACAGCAGAGCTGACAGATCCTCTATACTACACCGCACAGCAGAGCTGACAGATCCTCTATACTACACCACACAGCAGAGCTGACAGAACCTCTATACTACTCCGCACAGGAGAGCTGACAGATCCTCTATACTACACCACACAGCAGAGCTGACAGATCCTCTATACTACACCGCACAGCAGAGCCGACAGATCCTCTATACTACACCACACAGCAGAGCTGACAGATCCTCTATACTACACCGCACAGCAGGGCTGACAGAATCTCGATACTACACAGCACAGCAGAGCTGACAGAACCTCTATACTACACCGCACAGCAGAGCTGACAGAACCTCTATACTACACCACACAGCAGAGCTGACAGATCCTCTATACTACACCGCACAGCAGAACTGACAGAACCTCTATACTACACCGCACAGCAGAGCTGACAGAACCTCTATACTACACCACACAGCAGAGCTGACAGAACCTCTATACTACACCACACAGGAGAGCTGACAGAACCTTTATACTACACCGCACAGCAGAACTGACAGAACCTTTATACTACACCGCACAGCAGAACTGACAGAACCTCTATACTACTCCGCACAGCAGGGCTGACAGAACCTTTATACTACACCGCACAGCAGAGCTGACAGAATCTCGATACTACACAGCACAGCAGAGCTGACAGAACCTCTATACTACACTGCACAGCAGAGCTGACAGATCCTCTATACTACACCACACAGCAGAGCTGACAGAACCTCTATACTACACTGCACAGCAGAGCTGACAGATGCTCCGCACTACACCACACAGCAGAGCTGACAGAACCTCTATACTACACCGCACAGCAGAGCTGACAGATCCTCTATACTACACCACACAGCAGAGCTGACAAAACCTCCATACTACACCGCAGAGCTGACAGAACCTCCATACTACACCGCACAGCAGAGCTGACAGAACCTCCATACTACACCGCACAGCAGAGCTGACAGAACCTTTATACTACACCGCACAGCAGAGCTGACAGAACATCTATACTACACCGCACAGCAGAGCTGACAGATTCTCTATACTACACCGCACAGCAGAGCTGACAGATCCTCTATACTACACCACACAGGAGAGCTGACAGAACCTCTATACTACACTGCACAGCAGAGCTGACAGATGCTCCGCACTACACCACACAGGAGAGCCGACAGATCCTCTATACTACACCGCACAGCAGAGCTGACAGAACCTCTATACTACACCGCAGAGCTGACAGAACCTCTATACTACACCGCACAGCAGAGCTGACAGATCCTCTATACTACACCACACAGCAGAGCTGACAGAACCTCTATACTACACCGCAGAGCTGACAGAACCTCTATACTACACCGCACAGCAGAGCTGACAGATCCTCTATACTACACCACACAGCAGAGCTGACAGAACCTCCATACTACACCGCAGAGCTGACAGAACCTCCATACTACACCGCACAGCAGGGCTGACAGATCCTCTATACTACACCACACAGGAGAGCTGACAGAACCTCTATACTACACCGCACAGCAGAGCAGACAGATCCTCTATACTACACCGCACAGGAGAGCTGACAGAACCTTTATACTACACCGCACAGCAGAGCTGACAGATCCTCTATACTACACCGCACAGCAGAGCTGACAGATCCTCTATACTACACCGCAGAGCTGACAGAACCTCTATACTACACCGCAGAGCTGACAGAACCTTTATACTACACCGCAGAGCTGACAGAACCTCCATACTACACCGCACAGCAGAGCTGACAGAACCTCTATACTACACCGCACAGCAGAGCTGACAGCTCCTCTATACTACACCACACAGGAGAGCCGACAGATCCTCTATACTACACCGCACAGCCGAGCTGACAGATCCTCTATACTACACCGCACAGCAGAGCTGACAGATCCTCTATACTACACCGCAGAGCTGACAGAACCTCTATACTACACCGCACAGCAGAGCTGACAGATCCTCTATACTACACCGCAGAGCTGACAGAACCTCCATACTACACCGCACAGCAGAGCTGACAGAACCTCTATACTACACCGCACAGCAGAGCTGACAGAACCTTTATACTACACCGCACAGCAGAGCTGACAGATCCTCTATACTACACCGCACAGCAGAGCTGACAGAACCTTTATACTACACCGCACAGCAGAGCTGACAGAACCTTTATACTACACAGCAGAGCTGACAGATTCTCTATACTACACCACACAGCAGAGCTGACAGAACCTTTATACTACACAGCACAGCAGAGCTGACAGAATCTCGATACTACACCACACAGCAGAGCTGACAGAACCTCTATACTACACCACACAGGAGAGCTGACAGAACCTTTATACTACACCGCACAGCAGAACTGACAGAACCTTTATACTACACCGCACAGCAGAACTGACAGAACCTCTATACTACTCCGCACAGCAGGGCTGACAGAACCTTTATACTACACCGCACAGCAGAGCTGACAGATCCTCTATACTACACCACACAGCAGAGCTGACAGAACCTCTATACTACACTGCACAGCAGAGCTGACAGATGCTCCGCACTACACCACACAGCAGAGCTGACAGAACCTCTATACTACACCGCACAGCAGAGCTGACAGATCCTCTATACTACACCACACAGCAGAGCTGACAAAACCTCCATACTACACCGCAGAGCTGACAGAACCTCAATACTACACCGCACAGCAGAGCTGACAGAACCTCCATACTACACCGCACAGCAGAGCTGACAGAACCTTTATACTACACCGCACAGCAGAGCTGACAGAACATCTATACTACACCGCACAGCAGAGCTGACAGATTCTCTATACTACACCGCACAGCAGAGCTGACAGATCCTCTATACTACACCACACAGGAGAGCTGACAGAACCTCTATACTACACTGCACAGCAGAGCTGACAGATGCTCCGCACTACACCACACAGGAGAGCCGACAGATCCTCTATACTACACCGCACAGCAGAGCTGACAGATGCTCCGCACTACACCACACAGCAGAGCTGACAGAACCTCTATACTACACCGCAGAGCTGACAGAACCTCTATACTACACCGCACAGCAGAGCTGACAGATCCTCTATACTACACCACACAGCAGAGCTGACAGAACCTCCATACTACACCGCAGAGCTGACAGAACCTCCATACTACACCGCACAGCAGGGCTGACAGATCCTCTATACTACACCACACAGGAGAGCTGACAGAACCTCTATACTACACCGCACAGCAGAGCCGACAGATCCTCTATACTACACCGCACAGGAGAGCTGACAGAACCTTTATACTACACCGCACAGCAGAGCTGACAGATCCTCTATACTACACCGCACAGCAGAGCTGACAGATCCTCTATACTACACCGCAGAGCTGACAGAACCTCTATACTACACCGCAGAGCTGACAGAACCTTTATACTACACCGCAGAGCTGACAGAACCTCCATACTACACCGCACAGCAGAGCTGACAGAACCTCTATACTACACCGCACAGCAGAGCTGACAGCTCCTCTATACTACACCACACAGGAGAGCCGACAGATCCTCTATACTACACCGCACAGCAGAGCTGACAGATCCTCTATACTACACCGCACAGCAGAGCTGACAGATCCTCTATACTACACCGCAGAGCTGACAGAACCTCTATACTACACCGCACAGCAGAGCTGACAGATCCTCTATACTACACCGCAGAGCTGACAGAACCTCCATACTACACCGCACAGCAGAGCTGACAGAACCTCTATACTACACCGCACAGCAGAGCTGACAGAACCTTTATACTACACCGCACAGCAGAGCTGACAGATCCTCTATACTACACCGCACAGCAGAGCTGACAGAACCTTTATACTACACCGCACAGCAGAGCTGACAGAACCTTTATACTACACAGCAGAGCTGACAGATTCTCTATACTACACCACACAGCAGAGCTGACAGAACCTTTATACTACACAGCACAGCAGAGCTGACAGAATCTCGATACTACACCACACAGCAGAGCTGACAGAACCTCTATACTACACCGCACAGCAGAGCTGACAGAACCTTTATACTACACCACACCGCAGAGCTGACAGATCCTCTATACTACACCGCACAGCAGAGCTGACAGAACCTCTATACTACACCGCACAGCAGAGCTGACAGAACCTTTATACTACACCACACCGCAGAGCTGACAGAACCTCTATACTACACCGCACAGCAGAGCTGACAGATCCTCTATACTACACCGCAGAGCTGACAGAACCTCTATACTACACCGCACAGCAGAGCTGACAGATCCTCTACACTACACCGCAGAGCTGACAGAACCTCCATACTACACCGCACAGCAGAGCTGACAGAACCTCTATACTACACCGCACAGCAGAGCTGACAGAACCTTTATACTACACCGCACAGCAGAGCTGACAGATCCTCTATACTACACCGCACAGCAGAGCTGACAGAACCTTTATACTACACCGCACAGCAGAGCTGACAGAACCTTTATACTACACAGCAGAGCTGACAGATTCTCTATACTACACCACACAGCAGAGCTGACAGAACCTTTATACTACACAGCACAGCAGAGCTGACAGAATCTCGATACTACACCACACAGCAGAGCTGACAGAACCTCTATACTACACCGCACAGCAGAGCTGACAGAACCTTTATACTACACCACACCGCAGAGCTGACAGATCCTCTATACTACACCGCACAGCAGAGCTGACAGAACCTCTATACTACACCGCACAGCAGAGCTGACAGAACCTTTATACTACACCACACCGCAGAGCTGACAGAACCTCTATACTACACCGCAGAGCTGACAGATCCTCTATACCAGTGTTTCCCAACCAGTGTGCCTCCAGCTGTTGCAAAACTACAACTCCCAGCGTGCCTGCACAACCAAAGGCTGTCTGGGCATGCTGGGAGTTGTAGTTTTGCAACAGCTGGAGGCACGCTGGTTGGGAAACACTGCTCTATACTACACCGCACAGCAGAGCTGACAGAACCTCTATACTACACCACACAGCAGAGCTGACAGAACCTCTATACTACACCACACAGCAGAGCTGACAGATCCTCTATACTACACCGCACAGCAGAGCTGACAGAACCTCTATACTACACCGCACAGCAGAGCTGACAGAACCTCTATACTACACCACACAGCAGAGCTGACAGATCCTCTATACTACACAGCACAGCAGAGCTGACAGAATCTCGATACTACACCGCACAGCAGAGCTGACAGAACCTTTATACTACACCGCACAGCAGAGCTGACGGAACCTCGATATACACCGCACAGCAGAGCTGACAGAACCTCTATACTACACCGCAGAGCTGACAGAACCTCTATACTACACCGCACAGCAGAGCTGACAGAACCTCTATCCTACACCGCACAGCAGAGCTGACAGAACCTCTATACTACACCGCACAGCAGAGCTGACAGAACCTCTATACTACACCACACAGCAGAGCTGACAGAACCTCTATACTACACCACACAGCAGAGCTGACAGAACCTCTATACTACACCGCACAGCAGAGCTGACAGATCCTCTATACTACACCGCAGAGCTGACAGAACCTCCATACTACACCGCACAGCAGAGCTGACAGAACCTCTATACTACACCGCACAGCAGAGCTGACAGAACCTTTATACTACACCGCACAGCAGAGCTGACAGAACCTTTATACTACACAGCACAGCAGAGCTGACAGAATCTCGATACTACACCGCACAGCAGAGCTGACAGAACCTCTATACTACACCGCACAGCAGAGCTGACAGAACCTTTATACTACACCACACCGCAGAGCTGACAGATCCTCTATACTACACCGCACAGCAGAGCTGACAGAACCTCTATACTACACCGCACAGCAGAGCCGACAGATCCTCTATACTACACCACACAGCAGAGCTGACAGAACCTCTATACTACACCGCAGAGCTGACAGAACCTCCATACTACACCGCACAGCAGAGCTGACAGAACCTTTATACTACACCACACCGCAGAGCTGACAGATCCTCTATACTACACCGCACAGCAGAGCTGACAGAACCTCTATACTACACCACACAGCAGAGCTGACAGAACCTTTATACTACACAGCACAGCAGAGCTGACAGAATCTCGATACTACACCGCACAGCAGAGCTGACAGAACCTTTATACTACACCACACAGCAGAGCTGACAGAACCTCGATATACACCGCACAGCAGAGCTGACAGATTCTCTATACTACACCACACAGCAGAGCTGACAGAACCTCTATACTACACCACACAGCAGAGCTGACAGAATCTCGATACTACACCGCACAGCAGAGCTGACAGAACCTCTATACTACACCGCAGAGCTGACAGAACCTCCATACTACACCGCACAGCAGAGCTGACAGAACCTTTATACTACACCACACCGCAGAGCTGACAGATCCTCTATACTACACCGCACAGCAGAGCTGACAGAACCTCTATACTACACCACACAGCAGAGCTGACAGAACCTTTATACTACACAGCACAGCAGAGCTGACAGAATCTCGATACTACACCGCACAGCAGAGCTGACAGAACCTTTATACTACACCACACAGCAGAGCTGACAGAACCTCGATATACACCGCACAGCAGAGCTGACAGATTCTCTATACTACACCACACAGCAGAGCTGACAGAACCTCTATACTACACCACACAGCAGAGCTGACAGAATCTCGATACTACACCGCACAGCAGAGCTGACAGATCCTCTATACTACACCACACCGCAGAGCTGACAGAACCTCGATATACACCGCACAGCAGAGCTGACAGAACCTCGATACTACACCCCACAGCAGAGCTGACAGAACCTCTATACTACACCACACAGCAGGGCTGACAGATCCTCCGTAGGACGCCTTCACAGGCGGCTCCATCCACCTGGCAGGTACCGATCTCCATGTGCTTTGCCGCTTTATTCCGATGAATGCCACGGATTTTCTGCATCATAATCTGCAGTGTGTGAAGACGCCCTTAGACTCTTTAGGTTTGCAGGACTTCGAGTCCAGCGTTGAAGACTCAGTGGTGGTCCAATGTGACATAGACTTGTGTTTTTCAGGAGAAGATGGCGATTTGTTCCTGAAGGTTCTCATACCAAGTTATGCCGCTGGTTCCATCATCGGTAAAGGCGGCCAAACAATTGTCCAGCTGCAGCGAGAGACGGGGGCGACCATCAAGCTGTCCAAGTCTAAAGACTTCTACCCAGGTGAGTGTCTGTGCCATGGACATGGCAGGTCTGCTGGAAGTTATGGTGCATCATGGAAGGTTCCGGCAGGAGGTACTCAATGGTACAGAGATGGGGATAGAACAAGGGGAAACTGAGAGCTAAGTCCAAGAGCTGACAATCTAGATGAGTGTACCAGGAAGCAGTCTGTGAGATACGGGGTGGCATGTCCAAGAGGCAGAGCCCTATGGGGATAGGTTGTTTATGAGGTAGAGTTCCTATGGGGATAGGCTGTCCAAGAGGCAGAGCCCTATGGGGATAGGTTGTTTATGAGGTAGAGTTCCTATGGGGATAAGCTGTCTATGAGGTAGAGGTCCTATGGGGATAGCCTGTCTATGCGGTAGAGCCCCTATGGGGATAAGCTGTCTATGAGGTAGAGCTCCTATGGGGATAGGCTGTCTATGAGGTAGAGCGCCTATGGGGATAAGCTGTCTATGAGGTAGAGCTCCTATGGGGATAGGCTGTCTATGAGGTAGAGCTCCTATGGGGATAGGCTGTCTATGAGGTAGAGCTCCTATGGGGATAGGCTGTCTATGAGGTAGAGCTCCTATGGGGATAGGCTGTCTATGAGGTAGAGCTCCTATGGGGATAGGCTGTCTATGAGGTAGAGCTCCTATAATGAAAGGCTGTCTATGAGGCAGAGCTCCTATGGGGATAGGCTGTCTATGAGGCAGAGCTCCTATGGGGATAGGCTGTGTATGAGGTAGAGCTCCTATGGGGATAGGCTGTCTATGAGATAGAGCTCCTATGGGGATAGGCTGTCTATGAGGTAGAGCTCCTATAATGAAAGGCTGTCTATGAGGTGGAGCTCCTTTGGTAATAGTCCATATTGGACATATTCAGACTGGGCCATCTACAGAGGGTCGTGCACTGTAAGCCCGGGATATGCTTTTTCATGCATACACAGTGGTGCTTTAAAGTGTGTTAACTATTAAGACTTTTCTATATTTCTGAATACAAGTCATAAAAGTAGATAAAGATAATCCAATCAGACAAATGAGTCACAAACATTGTACTTGGGAAAATGCTCCAATCTCAGGCCTACAAGTGGCAAAAGTATGTGAACTAGGGGTGGGCAATATAAACGATATGCAATAGAAATTTGGCCAACGATAGAGATTTCGTTTATATAGCCATATCGGGGTAGAAAATGGCATGTGCCGCTCTCCAAGTATTAAATTAATTGCGGCCTCCCCTCTACACGATTAAATCATTGGTGGCAGTGGCCCCAGGGTGACAGCTTCAAATTGGAGCCCCAGCAGTTTAATCACGGGGCTCCGATCGGTTACCATGGCAGCCAGGACGCTACTGAAGCCTTTGCTGCCATGGTAACCTCCCTGCTGCTGTGTGCACTATGCACAGGACAGCAGGGAGAGTGTGAGGTCCTATTCACCCTGGTAGAGCTCTATCAGACTCTACTGAAGCCCTGGCTGCCATGGTAACCTCCCTGCTGCTGTGTGTACTATGCACAGGGCAGCAGGGAGAGTGTGAGGTCCTATTCACCCTGATAGAGCTCTATCAGACTCTACTGAAGCCCTGGCTGCCATGTTAACATCCCTGCTGCTATGTGTACTATGCCCAGGACAGCAGGGAGAGTGTGAGGTCCTATTCACCCTGATAGAGCTCTATCAGACACTACTGAAGCCCTGGCTGCCATGGTAACCTCCCTGCTGCTGTGTGTACTATGCACAGGACAGCAGGGAGAGTGTGAGGTCCTATTCACCCTGATAGAACTCTATCAGACTCTACTGAAGCCCTGGCTGCCATGGTAACCTCCCTGCTGCTGTGTGTACTATGCACAGGACAGCAGGGAGAGTGTGAGGTCCTATTCACCCTGATAGAACTCTATCAGACTCTACTGAAGCCCTGGCTGCCATGGTAACCTCCCTGCTGCTGTGTGCACTATGCACAGGACAGCAGGGAGAGTGTGAGGTCCTATTCACCCTGGTAGATCTCTATCAGACTCTACTGAAGCCCTGGCTGCCATGGTAACCTCCCTGCTACAGTGTGTACTATGCACAGGACAGCAGGGAGAGTGTGAGGTCCTATTCACCCTAATAGAGCTCTATCAGACTCTACTGAAGCCCTGGCTGCCATGGTAACCTCCCTGCTGCTGTGTGCACTATGCACAGGGCAGCAGGGAGAGTGTGAGGTCCTATTCACCCTGATAGAGCTCTATCAGACTCTACTGAAGCCCTGGCTGCCATGGTAACCTCCCTGCTACAGTGTGTACTATGCACAGGACAGCAGGGAGAGTGTGAGGTCCTATTCACCCTAATAGAGCTCTATCAGACTCTACTGAAGCCCTGGCTGCCATGGTAACCTCCCTGCTACAGTGTGTACTATGCACAGGACAGCAGGGAGAGTGTGAGGTCCTATTCACCCTGGTAGATCTCTATCAGACTCTACTGAAGCCCTGGCTGCCATGGTAACCTCCCTGCTACAGTGTGTACTATGCACAGGACAGCAGGGAGAGTGTGAGGTCCTATTCACCCTAATAGAGCTCTATCAGACTCTACTGAAGCCCTGGCTGCCATGGTAACCTCCCTGCTGCTGTGTGCACTATGCACAGGACAGCAGGGAGAGTGTGAGGTCCTATTCACCCTGGTAGAGCTCTATCAGGGGGAACAGGACAAGGGTTCTAGCCACTAAGGAGGCTTATAGTTATTAAATAAAAAGTTAAAAAAAAAAAAAAAAAAAGGTTTAATCCCTCCCCCCCCCCCCCGGAATATCGCACATGCTTAAAATTATATCGCAATATAGATTTGAGGCCATATCGCCTCAGATCATCAGCATCTGATCGGCGGGGTTCCGACACCTGGGACCCCCGCCGATCAGCTGTTTGAGAAGGCAGCGGCACTCCAGCAGCGCTGCGGCCCTCTCGCTGTTTATCGCTGGCCCAGTGACGTCACGACTAGTGTCAATGGCCTGGGTGGGGCTAAGCTCTGTTTACTTGAATGGGGATGTCACTGGGCCAGCAGTAAACAGCGAGAAGGCCGCAGCGCTGCTGGAGTGCCGCTGCTGGAGTGCCGCTGCCTTCTCGAACAGCTGATCGGCGGGGGTCCCGGGTGTCGGACCCCTGCCGATCAGAAGCTGATGATCTATCCAGAGGACAGAGTGCAGAACCCCTTTAATGTAAAGAACAAGGATCTGTTTGTGACAGGCTGTCTATTGGGGGGCGGGGGGAGGCACTGTGTGTATGTCTCTTTGTTTATCCTCGCATCCCCCATCCACACCTATCCATTAACCCCTTAAGGACCCATGACGTACATGTACGTAATTTCTTTGCGGGACCCCTGCTGCATGCGCCGGCATCGGTGAAATCAGCGATTAACCCTTCATGTGCCGCGGACAGCGCTGACCGCGGCACGTGCGATGTCGGGCGGGGATCGGTGCTGCTGTGACAGGGACCCGATGGCATGGAAGGCAGCCCGATGCCTGTGAGCTCCAGCCCCCGGATCTCACAGGTAGGAAGCTGGAAGTGTATTGCACTGTATTACACATACAGACAATGCATTCCAATACAGAAGTAATGGAAGGCATTGTAAAGGGGATCAGACCCCCAAAAGTTCAGACAAAGTGGGACAAAAAATAAAGTGAAAAAAATGTTTAAAAAAATAAAGTTTTGCCCCCCAAATTAAAAGTTTCAAGTAAAAAAATTAAATAAAAACGTCATTTTCCCCAAATAAAAGTAAAAATAAATTTGTAAAAATTAAGGAAAAAAAAAAAAAAAAGGAGTATAAATATTAGGTATCGCCGCATCCGTATCGACCGGCTCTATAATCATATCACATGACCTAACCCCTCAGATGAACACCGTAAAAAAATAAAAACTGCTAAATAAACCATTTTTTTCTGACCTTACATCACAAAAAGTACAACACCAAGCGATCAAAAAGGAGTTTGCCCACCAAAATAGTACCAATCTAACCGTAACCTCATCCCGCAAAAAATGAGCCCCTACCTAAGACAATCACTCAAAAAATAAAAATAAATATGGCTCAGAATATGGAGACACTAAAACATTGTTTTGTTTTAAAAATGCTGTTATTGTGTAAAACTTAAGTAAATAAAAAGAAGAAGTATACATATTAGGTATTGCCGCGTCCGTAAGAACCTTTTCTATAAAAATATCACATGACCTAACCCCTCAGGTAAACACCGTAAAAAAATAAAAATGAAAACTGTAAAAAAAAGCTATTTTTTGTCACCTTACATCACAAAAAGTGCAATAGCAAATTATCAAAAAGTCATATGCACCCTATAATAGTACCACTCAAACCGTCATCTCTTCCCCCCCAAAAATGAGCCCCTACACAAGACAGTCGCCCAAAAAATAAATAAAACTTTGGCTTTCAGAATGTGGAGACAGTAAAAAAAATCATATTTTTTTCAAAAATGCTTTGTTATGTAAAACTGAAACAACAA